>NW_026940874.1:0-12459 GCF_032062105.1 Saccostrea cuccullata
TACATGAACCCCTGACCCTTAGGCCTTGATATTTGATTAATACCAAGGAGCACATTTCAAACAATTCATTCATTTTCCGTATATAAGTACCACCCCCCCCCCCATGGTACCCCTGACCTGGGGCCTTGAAATTCACAATTGTGGAAGATATGGGCCCTTGTCCATCTTAACTATATTGGTAGTTCATCTGCTTAATACCCTGGAGCAGAGAAGAAAATTTTCAAAGATTTAATGTATTTTCACTATATAATCAATAGAGCCCCGCCCTAACACCAGAACCCCTGACCCTGGGGCTATAAAATTCACAATTAGGAAGAGGCATTCTTGCTCATCATAACTATATACTTAGTTAGTTTATTTATTTCCTAGGAGCAGAGGAGAAGATTTTCAAAGAATTCAGGTATTTTCACTATATAATCAATACAGTCCCACCCTAACACCAGAACCCCTGACCCTGGGGCTATAAAATTCATTATTTTGGTAGAAGCACTCTTGCTCATCATAACTATGCACTTAGCTAGTTTATTTAATACCTAGGAGCAGAGGAGAAGATTTTCAAAGAATTCAGGTATTTTCACTATATAATCTATAGAGCCCCGCCCTAACACCAGAACCCCTGTCCCTGGGGCCATAAAATTCACAATTTTGGTAGAGGCACTCTTGCTCGTCATAACTATGCACTTAGTTAGTTTATTTAATACCCAGGAGCAGAAAAGATGATTTTCAAAGAATTCATGTATTTTCACTATATAATCAATAGAGCCCCGCCCTAACACCAGAACCCCTGACCCTGGGGCCATAAAATTCACAATTTTGGTAGAGGCACTCTTGCTCATCTTACCTATGTACTTAGTTGGTTTATTTAATACCCAGGAGCAGAGAAGAAGATTTTCAAAGAAATAATGCATTTTCACTACCTACTTATTTAGCCTCGCCCTAGCACTAGAACCCCTGACCCCAGGGCCATGAATTTCACAATTTTAGTAGAGGACTCATTGCTGATTACAATCATGCAAACAGTTTGACTGCTTGATGTCCAGGAGTAAAGAAGAAGATTTCCAAAGATTGCACCAATTTAGTGGTTTTGGCCCCACCCCACAGGCCCCAGGGGGGCAGGGATCATGAAATTCACAATTTTTGTTCCCCTTCACCCATAGATGCTTTATGCCAAATTTGGTTGAAATTGGTTCAGTTGTTGCAGAGAAGAAGCTGAAAATGTTCAAATGTTAACGCACAACGCACGACGACGGACAAAAACAGATAGCAATAGGTCACCTGAGTTTACTCAGGTGACCTAAAAAGTGTGGTCAAGATCAAAGGAAAGGTCAAGGTAAACAAGAGGCCCATGGGCCACATCGCTCACCTGAGAAGCTTTGACCATTCTGTTCTTTACCAGATTTCACCCTTGTTATACATAATGCATCCCCACCCTACCCCACTGATCATAATTTAGACATTTTGAAATCTACACACCCATATGATCCTTCCATGGGCACATATGTTTCAGCTTTTTGGCCCAGTGGTTCCCGAGAAGAAGATTTTCAAAGATTTTTCCTATATATTTCTATGTAAAACTTTGATTCCCTATAATGGCCCCGCCCTTCCCCCGGGGGTCATGATTCCTACAATTTAGAATTTACACTACCCCAGAATGCTTCCACATAAGCTTCACTTTTTCTGGCCCAGTGATTCTTAAGAGGAAAAATTTCAAAGATTTTTCCTATATATTTCTATATAAAACTTTGATTCCCCATTGTGGCACAACCCATCCCCCGTGGGTCATTAATTGAACAATTTAGAATCTACATTATACCAGGATGCTTCCACATAAGTTTCAGCTTTTCTGGCCCAGTGGTTCTCGAGAAGAAGATTTTCAAAGATTTTTCCTATATATTTCTATGTAAAATTTTGATTCCCTATAATGGCCCCGCCCTTCCCCCGGGGGTCATGATTTTAACAATTTAGAATCTACATTATACCAGGATGCTTCCACATAAGTTTCAGCTTTTCTGGCCCAGTGGTTCTTGAGAAGAAGATTTTCAAAGATTTTTCCTATATATTTCTATGTAAAACTTTGATTCCCCATTGTGGCTCCACCCATCCCCTGGGGGTCATGATTTGAACAATTTAGAATCTACATTATACCAGGATGCTTCCACATAAGTTTCAGCTTTTCTGGCCCAGTGGTTCTTGAGAAGAAGATTTTCAAAGATTTTTCCTATATATTTCTATGTAAAACTTTGATTCCCTATAATGGCCCCGCCCTTCCCCCGGGGGTCATGATTTTAACAATTTAGAATCTACATTATACCAGGATGCTTCCACATAAGTTTCAGCTTTTCTGGCCCAGTGGTTCTTGAGAAGAAGATTTTCAAAGATTTTTCCTATATATTTCTTTATAAAACTTTGATTCCCCATTGTGGCTCCACCCATCCCCCGGGGGTCATGATTTGAACAATTTAGAATCTACATTATACCAGGATGCTTCCACATAAGTTTCAGCTTTTCTGGCCCAGTGGTTCTTGAGAAGAAGATTTTCAAAGATTTTTCCTATATATTTCTATGTAAAACTGTGATTCCCCATTGTGGCCCCGCCCTTCCCCCGGGGGTCATGATTTGAACAATTTAGAATCTACACTATACCAGGATGCTTCCGTATAAGTTTCAGCTTTTCTGGCCCAGTGGTTCTTGAGAAGAAGATTTTCAAAGATTTTTCCTATATATTTCTATGTAAAACTTTGATTCCCCATTGTGGCCCCGCCCTTCCCCCGGGGTTCATGATTTGAACAATTTAGCATCTACACTACCCCAGGATGCTTCCACATAAGTTTCAGCTTTACTGGCCCAGTGGTTCTTGAGAAGAAGATTTTCAAAGATTTTTCCTATATATTTCTTTATAAAACTTTGATTCCCCATTGTGGCTCCACCCATCCCCCGGGGGTCATGATTTCAACACTGTTGAATCCACATTATACCAGGATGCTTCCACATAAGTTTCAGCTTTTCTGGCCCAGTGGTTCTTGAGAAGAAGATTTTCAAAGATTTTTCCTATATATTTCTATGTAAAACTGTGATTCCCCATTGTGGCCCCGCCCTTCCCCCGGGGGTCATGATTTGAACAATTTAGAATCTACACTATACCAGGATGCTTCCGTATAAGTTTCAGCTTTTCTGGCCCAGTGGTTCTTGAGAAGAAGATTTTCAAAGATTTTTCCTATATATTTCTATGTAAAACTTTGATTCCCCATTGTGGCCCCGCCCTTCCCCCGGGGTTCATGATTTGAACAATTTAGCATCTACACTACCCCAGGATGCTTCCACATAAGTTTCAGCTTTACTGGCCCAGTGGTTCTTGAGAAGAAGATTTTTTAATGACCCCACCCTATTTTTGTCTTTTCTTGATTATCTCCCCTTGCGAGGGGATATGTCCCTTCATTTTAACAATTTAAATTCCCCTTTACCCAAGGATGCTTTGTACCAAGTTTGGTCAAAATTGGCCCAGTGGTTCTTGAGAAGAAGTCGAAAATGTGAAAAGTTTACAGACGGACAGACAGACAGACGGACAGACGGACGGACGGACGGACGACGGACAAAATGTGATCAGAAAAGCTCACTTGAGCCTTCGGCTCAGGTGAGCTAAAAAATGTTGATGCAATTAAATACCTTACATCAGTATGTATCAACATATAAAGTTTGATCACATTATCTTGAATGGTGTGTTTAAAACTGAGCTAAGCACTAATTTTAGACAAGATGCCCATGGGCCTTATAAGTCACCTGAGCATTATGCAACAACTTTCAAATGATTGAATTTGGTTCATGTTTTAAGCTAGATGCTATGGCATTCACAATTTTGAAAGAGGCACCATTGATCATCATAACAATACACTTAGCAGTTGCTTAGTTTGTTTACTTAATACCCATACACAGGGTAAGGGAACACAAAATGCATTTCAACTAATCAGTAATATTCAGCAATAATATTCACAATTTTGGTAGAGGCACTCTTGCTCATCATAACCATGCACTTAGTTAGTTTATATCATACCCAGAAGCAGAGAAGAAGATTTTCAAAGAATTAATGCATTTTCACTATATAATCAATAGAGCCCCACCCTAACACCTGAGAACCCGTGGCCCTGGGGCCATAAAATTCACAATTTTGGAAGAGGTACTCTTGCTCATCATAATGAAAGAAAAAGTGAGCTAGCTCACATACCCCACGCTCCCCCAAAACTTGACGGTGAAACACATAATGAAAGGCACAGTGCACTTTAAATACATAGTATAGGCCAGAAAGGGCAATAATTGCAAAAAAAAATTTCTTGGCATTATACAAATCCAAACATTAATTTGAAGTGGTTGGGGGGGGGGGGAGATAAATTTTCTTGAATAATAGGCAAAACTCTTTGGAAAAAAGAAACTACAGCAAAACTCGTTTAGTACGAACACGGATATTGCGAATTTACGGTTATAGCGAAGTCATCTTGAATCCCCAACTATATAACTTAAATGAATTTCTTATACGGATATAACGAATTACGGATATAGCGAAGTAATTTCAGAGGTCCCTGTGACTTCGTTATAACCGAGTTTTGCTGTATGTAGAACAGTTTAAGAAGAGTAGTGCTAGCAAACTGTTCATCTCTATATTCTAAATATGGCCAAAAAGTCTGAGTTGGAAAGTGTGGAAATTCCCGGAAAAATAAAGGAATCGGAATTTCCTGGTAATATGCACATCTACATATTGTGTCCTAAATATCTGCAAAGTTTGATGAAATTCTGTGCAGCGGTTTATGAGGAGTTGTGCTGACAAACTGTTCATCTCTATGTTCAAGATATGGCAAATTGCCTAAGTTAAAAAGTGAGGAAATTCCCGGAAAATAATAGAATCGGAATTTCCTGGTAATATGCACATTTACACATTGTGTCCTTAGTACCTGTAAAGTTTGACGAAATTCTGTGCAGCGGTTTCTGAGGAGTTGCGCTGACAAACTGTTCATCTCTTTATTCAAGATATGGTCAAATGCCTAAGTTAAAAAGTGAGGAAATTCCCGGAAAAATAAGGGAATCAAAATTTCCTGGTAATATGCACATCTTCACATTGTGTCCTAAGTACCTGCAAAATTTGACGAAATTCTGTGCAGCGGTTTATGAGGAGTTGCGCTGACAAACTGTTCATCTCTATATTCAAGATATGGCCAAATGCCCTAGTCAAAAAGTGAGGAAATTCCCGGAAAAGTAATGGAATCGGAATTTCCTGGTAATATGCACATCTACACATTGTGTCCTAAGTACCTGTAAAGTTTGACGAAATTCTGTGCAGCGGTTTATGAGGAGTTGCGCTGACAAACTGTTCATCTCTATATTGAAGGTATGGCCAAATTCCCTAGTTAAAAAGTGAGGAAATTCCCGGAAAAATAATGGAATCGGAATTTCCTGGTAATATGCACATCTACACATTGTGTCCTAAGTACCTGCAAAGTTTGACGAAATTCTGTGCAGCGGTTTAAGAGGAGTTGCGCTGACAAACTGTTCATCTCTATGTTCAAGGTATGGCCAAATGCCTAAGTTAAAAAGTTCGGAAATTCCCGGAAAAAATAATGGAATCGGAATTTCCTGGTAATATGCACATCTACACATTGTGTCCTAAATACCTGCAAAGTTTGACGAAATTCTGTACAGCGGTTTATGAGGAGTTGCGCTGACAAAAAAAAAGAGGACTGACTGACTGACGGACTGACTGACTGACTGACTGACGGACGAGTCAAAAACATTATACCTCCCGCAACTAGTTGCGTGGGGTATAATTATGCACTTACTTAGTTTATTTCATATCCAGAAGCAGAGAAGAAGATTTTCAAAGAATTAATACATTTTCACTATGTAATCAATAGAGCCCCACCCTAACATCTCAGAACCCCTGACCCTGGGGCCATAAAATTCACAATTTTGGAAGAGGCACTCTTGCTCATCATAACTATGTACTTATAGGGTTCTCCACAAGGGGTTTTACCATGGCGCCCCAACATGGTTAAATTTCTGTGCGCCTTGGTTAAACGAGCTGCGCCATGGTTAAAATCCACCGCCGCCATGATTAAATTTTATTGCATTTTAGTATTGACACCTACTTTTTAATGACTTGAGTAGTTAATTGGTTTATGCTATGAGTCTACAACTGCAATGCACCTCGCATGCCTTGAAGGAAAGCGGACTGTGCTAAACAAACACGGTCGTTGATCGGCGACTATGCTGTGAACAGGTGGTGATGCGTGACAATGGAGAGTCAATCAGCTGATGATCAATATTTTGAGAATTAAGTATCCTGTCCACGTGTAATTTCAGGGAATTCTAACGTGTTCTCAATACGAGAACAAATTTACAAGATGACAATATAAACCACTGTAAACGAGCAGTGACACCATGAAAATCGGCAAGCATCCGATTCAAGTTTCTGTGCCAAGAAAAAAACCAGAAGTCTCTGACGAGACTGAAGCTCTACTGGTTTGTACTTATAGCAAAGGAAGAGGAAAGAACTTTAAGCAGTTGGGAATTGAAACTTTACAACAGCAATAAATAGAATAATGATCCTTGAATAATTATGTTCCCCAAACGAAGTTGGGGAACATATTGTTTTTACTCTGTTTCTTATTATTATTATTCTTATTATTTTTCTTCCTGGGAAAATTTTGTCCGCGAGTGATCTTGTAAACTACACATCCGACTTAGGTGAAACCTTTTTAGGGTAAGTAGGCATGTTATGTAGATTTGCGGAACGAAGGTCATTTTGTGCGCACCTGCTTGCAAGAGCGTGCACGTGCAACACGTGAAATTACCAATATACTTGAAATTGCCGTAACTTTTATATTTTTCGATGTAATGCTTCGATATTAAGAATATAGAGACATATTATAAATAAAGATAAGATGACATTGTCAACATGCCATTTTGCGCGCACGTGCTTGCAAGAGCGCGCACGTGCAACACGTGAAATGACCAATATAAAGGATATAACCGTAACTTTTTTATTTTCTGATGAAATCTTTTGAAATTTATAATGTAGGGATATATTAGTAGCGTAGACAAGACGACATGGTCAAAATACCAAGATGTCACGCGCATGCACGTGCGCTTCGCTCTGATTGGCTGAAACTAAATTCTCAATATCTTTCTTGTTTTTTGATAAAATCCTTTGAAATTTTGAACATAGTCAAACATTATGAAGATCTACAGCATGATATATAAGAATTATCATAAAAGCATGCGCAAGCACGTGTTCTGCAATCTGATTGGCTGAAACTTTAAATGCCTATAACTTTCATGTTTCTCAACAAAACATGATGAAATTTAGAATATGAATAGGTATAATGGATTCCTACGTGATACTACTATGTTTGCATGCACTTGCGCATGCGCAATGCGTAAAATGATCAATATACTTGAAAAACGGTGACATTAATAATTCTATGATTTTTTATTGGTTCTTGGAATATATAAAGAAATGTTAATGATTTAGCAACATGCCATGATCACCTTGCATGTGCAAGCACGTGCTTTTGCGTGCAGTGCGTTAAATGACAAAAAGTTTATATCATTGTAGCTTTTAAAATTCTTTTATGAAATCCTGCAATACTGAGCATATTAAAAATTTTTTAAAGGAAATTGGCACAAAAAAGGAGTTGGGGAGCGTTTTTACATCTGTTTCGTTACAATTAGAACTAGTTATTATTATTTTTCTTCTTCTTCTTCTTCTTCCTGGAACTTTTTTGTCCGGGAATGATCTTGTAAACTGTTCCTCCGATGTAGGTAAAACCTTTTTAGGGTTAGTAGACATGTTATGTAGATTTGCGGAATCAAGGTCATTTTGCGCGCACGTGCTTGCAAGAGCGTGCACGTGCAACACGTGAAATGACCAATATAATAGATATAGCCACAACTTTTCTTTTTTTAGATGAAATGCTTTGAAACTCATAATGTGAGGATATATTAGTAGTATAGACATGACGACATGGTGAAAATAGCAAGATCTCACGCGCATGCACGTGCACTTCGCTCTGATTGGCTGCAACTAAAGTCTCAATATCTTTCTTGTTTTTTGACGAAATCCTTTGAAATTTTGAACATAGTCATGCATTAGGATATCCTACAACATGAAATAAAGCAATTATCATGAAAACACGTGCATGCACGTGCGCTGCAATCTGATTGGCTGAAACTTTAAACAGCTATTACTCCCTTGGTTTTCAACCAAACAAGATGGGATTTGGAATATAGATAGATATAATGGACTTCTACAAGTAGGTATGGTCACCATGCACATGCATACACGTGCGTGTACATGTGCTGCAATCTGATTGGCTGAAACTGTAAACAGCTATAACTCCCTTAGTTTTCACCCAAACGGGGTGGAATTTAGAACATAGATAGATGTAATGGACTTCTACAAGAGGGTATGGTCACCATGCTCATGTATGCACGTGCGTGCACGTGAAATGAGTAAAATCAAACATACACTTGAATGAGCGTATTTTTTGAAATAATTTTGGATTAAATACTTTAATATTCAGTGTATTAATAATATAGATTGTGTAAACAAGATGATATGGTCATGACGCAAATGCATTCACATGTTCACGCGTGCAATGCTAAAGTTTAAATGATTTTTGTACACTTCTTTGTAAATGTTGTTAAAATCTCAGATGCACAGAGTCTGTCTTATTTAATGAAGCTTAAAGGGAATATGACACCAAAAGGGAGTTGGGGAGCGTTTGGGGAACATCTGTAACGGTCCCCGTTACAATTAGCACTAGTTCTCTTTATGTTCTTAGTATAGTCAACTTGCATGCCACATTATATTATAATCAGACTAAAACTGTATCTGAAGTAGCATTTTGAGAGTAACAGAAATTGCTACTTTTATTAACCAAGGTAATAATGTTCATTGAAGTCAAAAAACCAGAAGTCTCTGTCGAGACTGAAGCTCTACTGGTTTGTACTTATAGCAAAGGAAGATGAAAGTACTTCAGCAGTTGGGAATTGAAACTTAACACTAGCAAAAAAGAGAATAATGATCTTTAAACTAGTGCTAATTGTAACGGGGACCGTTACAGATGTTCCCCAAACGCTCCCCAAATCCCTTTTTGTGCCAAATTCCTGTAAGACATTTTTAAAAATATGATCAGTATCGAAGGATTTCATCAAAGAACAAGAGGCCCATGGGCCTTATAGGTCACCTGAGCATCATGCAACAACTCTCAAATGATTGAATTTGGTTTATGTTTTAAGCTAGATACTATGGCATTCACAATTTTGAAAGAGGCACCATTGCTAATCATAACTATACACTTAACAATTGTTTAGTTTGTTTACTTTAAATACCCATAAGCAGGGTAGGGGAACAAGAATGTATGTCAACTAATCAGTAATATTTAGCAATAATCAGGAATGCTCCTACCACACATGAACTCCTGACCCTAGGTCTACACTAGGGGTGGGACGATACACACATCTTGCGATACGATACGTATCTCGATATATTGGCACGATACGATACGTATCTCGATATTATGAGAAATTATAAAACTATTCAAAAAAATTAGTATTTTATTTCTTTTTTTTTTTTTTTTGTCTTGATATTAATTAAATCAACAAATTATTCTATATCAAGTCATGTTTGCTTTGAAATTAATACTTGAAGTACATCAATTTAATTGACTAAAACTTTACAGAAACATTAATACATGTACATACTATAACCAAATTACTATTCAGAAGTTGTTTACAAATAGTTGTGTAGTTTATCAGAGAACACTGACTAAAAATTCATTTAAAAAACATCGATCACATTAACATTTTTATTAATTCATTGCTGAAAGTCTGTAGCCAAGTTGAGATTACAAAAAAAAGTACAAGATGGACTAACAATTAATAATATCAAATGTTCCGGAAACGATATTTTCTGTGTATAGCACGCATTACATACTGAACTTTTCTTGTCCAATCTTTCGACCAGAGGCTGCTTAAAAGTAAAAACATTTTACCCCTAACCAACGACTTATTAGTTCTAAAGTGAGTTTTCAATATCAACATCATCTCTTCGCTCGTACAAGCCGCCATTTTCCAAGGACAGGTACTTTCATTTTCAATTTTTGGATAGGTCGTTCGTGTATCGTTTCGTACCGATATTTGAATGCTTGTATCGAAAACCGTATCTTGGAGGAAAATATCGATATGTATCGGTGTATCGGTATATCGTCCCACCCCTAGTCTACACATTGCACAATTTTTGAAAAGGCACACTTGCTTATCAAAATTGCTTGATTAATACCAAGGAGCAGATTTCAAACAATTCATTTTCAGTATATAAGTAGAGCCCCCCCCCCCTCCCCCATTTTGGTATCCCTGACCCAGGGGCCTTGAAATTCACAAGTCTGGAAGAAGAGCCCATCATAACTATATAAACAGTTCATCTGCTTATTACCCAGTTGTAGAGAAAAAGATTTTAATAGATGTAATGTATGTTCACTATATAGTCATTATAAAGCCACACCCTAACACCAGAACCCCTGACCATGGGGACATAAAATTCACAATTTTGGTAGAAACATTCTTGCTCATCATAACTATGTCCTTAATTAGTTTATTTAATACTCAGAAGCTGAGAAGAAGCTTTTCAAAGAATAAATGCATTTTCACTATATAATCAACAGAGCCCCGCCCTAACACCATAACCTTTGACCCTGGGGCCATGAATTTCACAATTTTGGTAAAGGCACTCTTGCTCATCATAACTATGTACTTAGTTAGTTTATTTAATAGCTAGGAGTAGAGAAGAAGATTTTCAAAGATTTAATGCATTTTCACTATATAATCAATAGAGCCCCGCCCTAACACCATAACCCCTGACCCTGGGGCCATGAATTTCACAATTTATGTAGAGACGCTCTTACTCATCATAACTATGTACTTAGTTAGTTTATTTAATACTCAGGAACGGAGAAGAAGATTTTCAAAGAAATAATGCATTTTCACTACTTAATCGATAGAGCCCCGCCCTAACACCATAACCCCTGACCCTGGGGCCATAAAATTCACAATTTTGGTAGAGGCACTCTTGCTCATCATAACTATGAACTAAATAAGTTTATTTAATACCCAGGAGCAGAGAAGAAGATTTTTAAAGAATTAATGCATTTTCACTATATAATCAATAGAGCCCCGCCCTAACACCAGAACCCCTGACCCTGGGGTCAAGAATTTCACAATTTTGGTACAGGACTCAATACTGATTACAATCATACCAGCAGTTTGACTGCTTGATGTCAGGGAGTAAAGAAGAAGATTTTTAAAGATTGCACTAATTTTTGTGGTTTTTGCCCCACCCCCAAGGCCCCAGGGGGGCAGGGACCATTAAATTCACAATTTTTGTTCCCCTTCACCCATAGATGCCATATGCCAAATTTGGTTGATTGGTTCAGTGGTTTCAGAGAAGAAGCTGAAAATGTTCAAATGTTAACGCACGACGGATGACGGACGACGATGGACGAAAACAGATAGCAATAGGTCACCTGAGTTTACTCAGGTGACCTAATTATAAAAGCTACAATGACATCAACTATATGTCATTTAACGCATTGTATGCGCATGCACGTGCATGCACATGCAAGATGAATATGGTATGATGATGATGTCTAAACAATAATATATCTATATATCGTGAGAATAAATAAAAAAAAATCTTTACAATATACATTTTACTGTTTAAAAAAAAAATGGCCATTTTGCATATTCCGCGCATGCACTTGCATGAATGCCTGTTCGTGCATTCAATTTGATAGTACAATTATGTAGGAATCTTTTATACCTATTTATAGTCTAAATTGTATCCCGTTTCGTTGAAAACTAAGAAAGTTATGGACATTTAAAGTTTCAGCCAATCAGATTGCAGCACACGTGCATGCGCATGCTTTTCGTGATAATTCTAATATACCATGCTGTAGATCTTTATAATGTATAACCATGTTCAAAATTTCAAAGGATTTTGTCCAAAAACAAGAAAATATTGAGACTTTAGTTTCAGCCAATCAGAGCGAAGCTCACGTGCATGCACGTGAGATCTTGCTAATTTGACCATGTCCTCTTGTCTATGCTTCTAATACATCCTTATATTATGAGTTTCAAAACATTTCATCAAAAATATAAATAGTTATGTCTATATCAATTATATTGGACATTTCTGGTGTTGCACGTGCGCGCTCTTGCAAGCACACGTGAATGCACATGCTTTCAGGATAATTCTTATATATCATGCTGTAGATCTCCCTAATTTATGACTATGTTCAAAATTTCAAAGGAGTTTGTCAAAAAACAAGAAAGATATTGAGACTTTAGTTTCAGCCAATCAGAGCGAAGTGCACGTGCATGCGCGTGAGATCTTGCTATTTTGACTACGTCATCTTG
>NW_026940875.1:0-126171 GCF_032062105.1 Saccostrea cuccullata
GGGATCAAGGTACCATGGAAGAGTGAGCATGCCCTGCCGATCGGTCACACCCGCCAAGTGCTCCTTGTCATGATTGGGAAATATCGGGAAAATAATAAGAATTATTTTTTATCTTTTTACAGAGATACTTTATTGACAAAATTGTTAGATGCACGCTTTAGCCAATGTTCATATTATTTACGCATATCCAAGGACAGTAAATTCAGCTTCACGAGTCAGTTGTATTTTGGTTCCAACACGCTGACCATAATTTACACGAAGCACGTCTAATTTGAAGGCCCCACCACCACCCCTTCAATCCTACCCTTTTGTAATGAATAATACGTACATTTTATGTGCCATTTTGTTTTGATGCTAACCTTTTTTCTAGAAGTTTTTTATTGTCTTCTTTATATATACTTTACTTATTTTAGGGAAATCGGGCAATTTTACATTTTACTTACCTCACAACCATAGCTTGTGTGTTGGATCCCCACCTATTTTGTTTAAATATGCCATCTTTTTGTTTTGCAATGTTCTGATTTTCTTTTTGATGCATATTGCATATATGGTGGATCTATCATTTAAAAAAAAAAAGAGTCAGGTTACAGATGGTTTAGCAAGTTAAAGAGTTGGAAATTATATGTTTCATACGAAAAGCGCACAGGAAAACAATCCAAGAGCAGTAACCAAATGTATTGTATAAAAAAAAAATCCGAGATATTCTCAAGAAAGATGCACGACTAACCGTGGAAGGTGGATTCCATGTGTACTTGCTAAAGATCAAAAAAGAGATCGTTTAGAAAAATGCCAAACACTTTTGATAATGTTTAAAGATATGGAAAAAAGGAAGCTTAGTCATATCATCACAGTTATCAAAACGTGGGTCAACCAAAAAAGGAAAGTAATAACTCAGGTCTGAATTGGAAACATTATGAAAAGATCAACAGTTGCAAGAAAAACTCAAACTTCCAAGAAAGATCTGTACGCAAAATTTTAACTTAATAGATAAGAAGCTCAATATGCTGTCTCCGAAAGCAAACGTATCATTAAAATATGTATAATTGAAGTATACATCCAATACTTTATAAATTTTAAAAAAAAAGAGGACCAAATACCGTAGTGGGATGCAATTATCTTTTATATGAAAATGCTCATTCCAATAAAGCAAAAGTGACGGAGGAATATCTATAGCGTCACAATGTTCTTGTATTTCCACATCCTGCACATTCATCTGACCTTCTCTTTGTGACTTTTTCGATTGCAATAAGTGCTGAGCTCATTTATTTTTCAGCATATAAAAAGTATTTTTAACTGGATTAAACAGTATCTGTATGGAATATAAGGGATATCATTATAAAAGAATGCAATAAATTTAAATTTCCAGTTTGTTTCTTGCAGCTGTAATATCGTTTGGACCAAATAAATTGGGAAACAAAGAAGTTAGTGGTAATCTATGATAAACGTAATTACTAACTTTTCTATCGTTATCTTCCCTTACTAATGCAGCAATCTACCTTCATCACCTGCATACGGAGTTTATATATCTCAGTTTATTCGATACGCAAGAGCATGCTCTACGGATGAACAATTTCTAAAACGAAGTAAATTATTGACAAACAAATTGATGAAACAAGAATTTCAGCATTCTCGTTTAAATTCATCATTACGTAAGTTGTATGGTCAATACAATGACCTTGTTAGCAAAAACAAATTATCATTGAGTCGAATGATGACTGACGTTTTTCATAATAATTGTTAGTCAATTATCTATACACTGAATTGACGACGTTTTCCGTCATTTTCCGATCATGACAAGGAGCACATCACGGGTGTGATCGGTCGGCAGGGGATGTTCACTCCTCCATGGCATCTGATCCAACCTCCGATGTTTTGGAGGTCCGTGTTTGCTCTGCTCCTATTTTGTATTGTTTTATAGACTTTTGATCTTGAATACTGTTTGTTATTTCCATATGTTGCTATTAAACTGTTCATACAGAATCAAACACTGTGTATGTACCCGTGATACGTCAAAGAGCACAAATTAGCGTAGATATACAAGTTTTGATAAAATATCCGTACTTAACATATTGAAAAGATATAACGTAGTTTGTTTTTGATTGTTGCTTAACGTCCCTCTCAAGAATTCTCATTCATATGTGACACCCATCTTCGCTAGCCATGGGTTTCTGATACGCTACTCTCCTCATGAACCCTTGGCATACGGTAAAGTCAAAAGACGGGATTGTTTTCGTCACGTGATCTCGAATCTACCAGGTACGCACAGATTGCGTCATCGACAGAAATAAAGAAGCGCATTTAAAAAAAAATGAATCAAAGTTTTAAAGAATAATTAAGAAGCAATAATTGAGTTATGTTTATTTATTTAAAATACAAATCTACAGCTTCAAAACAGGTTCTTAATCACATATTTTGAAGATATTGGATGACACCATATCTATTCATAGAATGGCACGTTATCTTACCGATCTTTATTTGCTTGCGTTTTTCATTCCCGAGATTAAAGAGTTAAGATATACCCCGAACGCAGATATCGTCATATACAATAAACAATTGCTGATTGGTCGAACGGTGTCCATTGACTCCAATCACAACTTGAGAAAAAAATCCCAACTATTTTTAACACCGTATGCCAAGGGTTCATGAGGAGAGTAGCGTATCAGAAACCCTTGGCAAGCGAAGATGATGAGGCACCACAACCTGCAAGTGGAGGGTTGCAAATTATGCAAGTGCCATTGAGCACTGCCAACACATACTGCGATACAGGACATCGGTGTATACAGTCTCATCCGAAGGACTGGTCTTCTCGTTACGATCCCGCTACGTAAGGATCAACTCTTTACTCCGCAACTCTAAAACTGACGCTTTTGCCACTGCACCAGGGAGGTGGCTTTAACATACGTAGAGAAGAGTTAAACAGTAAATTTCATGAATAAACTTGCAATACTTGCAATTTAATCCATTTTCCTTTAAGAATAAACATATTGCAAATCTATGTTATATAAGCAAATAATAGAATGCAATATATATCAGCATATTTATTGTTATTAATTTCGTGATTCCAGGAATTCGTAGTTTCTTAGAGAACGTGAGTTTCTTCAAGAGAAAGGAGCAAAATCTAACAGGTACAGACAGTATAGAACACGAAGATAATACGTTTTAACCAAAGGTGCCCTTTTCCACACGAGTGAGGGCAGTAAGTCTACGTAATTTTTACTCACTTGGTGCTTTGTCTCGCTGCTACCTGTCCATTTCCATCACAAATAATTTCATGCATGGAGTATAAATTTCAATTATGTTCATAAAAATATCCTTCTACTCAAAGAGAAGCATGAGACAAACTTGTTCAGTCTGTGAACTGTTTTTAATACATGTATTTATTGGATATTTATTTCATGTTCAGTGCCAAATGATTCAAGGTAATGAGCATTTTTTATAAAAACTCTGTCCACATTATTGAAAAAGATTGACTTGTATACCTGTTGAAAATTGTTTTAAGGAGGCCTGGGGTCAACAAATTATTTTTTATTAACCACCAGAAATAATTTATTTTTAGATATGGTATCTTAAGCCATCAACAATCATTTGGCAAAGAAAAATTTCATAAATTTTAGTTTTAAAATTTGATAATTTTATTATATCTTTATATGGAGCTCTTCTTCTAAAGGAGATCAAAATAGTCTAAAAATGGCCACAACCTCCCAGCCCCTTTAACTGTTAAATTTTCATTGTTTTCTTTTATAAGACCCTTGAGATTATCTTTTAAAAAAAAAAAGTTTGTGTCATGAAATCAATCATTTTTTATTCTCTGTAAACTCCTTATGAAGTTTCTGACCTGTTCTACCAGAAAAATAAAGGTATGTGGACCTACATATCCCAATATATAACTGTTAAATAAATTAACTGACACTACATTATAAGTGAAATTGTTAGACCTTCTATATTAAGATCTATTTTATTGATCAGCGGTACAGATACAATCCTTCATGACTTTTACTTTTAATTAACTATCACGATCTGTGTCGATTAAAAGATAACAGTTTTTTTATCATGTACTTCTCTCTAATGTATACGTCAAGCAAAAAATTGGGTAATAAGCGGTTAATGTGGTTTTAATTTCTTTTGATTTCAAGGTTCCAAGGACATTCCGAGTTTCCTGTCATTGAATTATTGCACTGTTAATTTTTTTTACATATGTTCAGATATTTTTTAGAAGCATTAATTTTAAGAAGTTTCTATTTCCAAAAAGAGGAAATACAACCAAGTCACACGGCGCCGAATTACCAAAATGGTGCAGTATTGAACATAAAAGCAAGGTAAAAAATAACTAAATAATTAAACTTCCGCCAAGTCAAACTTTCTGAAGTTTACATTTTGGCAAGGTAATGTCGATTCACAGCCGCAGGATCAGATTAGAGCCCCAGTCGCGGCAAACTTAAGACGCTATAACATAAGTAGTTAATTTTGTATCAACCACAAAAACTCTCACTTTATGGTACCGAGCGCTTGGCGAAGAAACAGTTGCTTCTTATTTTTTATCGCTCTAGGTCAGTCGCAGCAGTGATCTGAACACACGACCCTCCGATCATAAATCGGGCGCCCTTTATAAGAAAATGTTATATGCTTAAAATGTTCAAAGCGTTTGGCCTAAAGTCCTTAGTAAAAGGATTCGTTTTTGAAAAATCATAGCATATTCCTCACTTTAGTTGCAATAAACAAAATCTGCAAAAGAAATCTTTAAAAGTTCAGAACAAGTGTCTGGATTTTTTTTTATGAAGGGTTTTCTTCATTACATAGACGCCAAGTTTCATCGTTTTTTTTTTTTTTTACGAAATTCGGGTATAGGTTAATCTGGAGAATATCAATATTGAGCAGTTGTACTAAAATTGTGTGAACCATCTCCAAAATCTCTTGTATACAGAATAATGAGAGGGGGATTACTCTACCCACCCTTATTCCCCTGGTGTATATTGGAAATGGGTGATAGAATATTTATCTTCAGAAGAATTGGTAAGATTAATAGAAGACCTAAATTGATGTCATCAGAAATCAAAATTTGTCTTTAATTTTAATCAGATACCTAGGGGGATTAAGCATCCCTCGTCAGCTGATCGCATCGCTCGAATAAAGTACGGTTTTAATACAGATCTTGCCCTTTGTTTTTCTTAAAAATGAAAGTGATGTAAAAAATTAAAACTCATGCTTTCTGAATCTTTGAAATTCCATGTATAAAGATAATACCAATTATTTTTTTCTCTCGTGACCCTCTCATGCTAACTGTGACGTCACAAACTTGTGCATTTTCTCGTATTTTCTTAAAAAGTTGCAGAAGACACCAATTTTCAATGGATTTTCTTTCAGATAATATTGTCCACTGGCATCACCAACAAATATTTTGAGTATTTTTCAAAAAGAATTTTACTCAACATATCCAAAAATTAAAGTGGACGACGGCTGTGGATACTATTTTCTAAAGAAAAATAACCCTTGAAATGAGCCGATTTGAGACTTTTTCCATTAAAATAGAGAAATGCATCAAATTAATGGCGTCATATTTTGGTACTCCTTCATGCCATATTCTTTTCTGATTTCTTTCAATCATTTACTTACCGGTAACTAATATTTAAGCCAATTTCAAAACTTCTGGAAAACATTAAACTTTTAGGGCACAATACATGTAAAGCTAAAACCCTACCTTCTTCTTTGTACATTTATTAGGTGTGCGTCAATATATCGTGATCAAAATTTAGTATTAAAATAAAGGCTCATAAATAGTATAAAACTCTTAGCCAAAATACGGCTCTTTGTTTGGTAAGATTTGTACCAAAGCCTGTTAGATATGTAACAAACAAAACAAATTAACGAAAAAGATTTTGTTGAAATTTCTGTGCGTGCTGTCTCTTCATCAATATATATTAATTTACCTGTTCTGAATTTCAACATAAATGTTTTGGTAAGCATCCATCATCAAGGTAAAAATGTGCAAACATAGTATTTAAAAAAGAGAAGCACTTTTGTGGCAGCAGAATAAATATCTGTATGTACATGTCCTCTTCCAACGAATTGAGGTTACAAATAATCATAGACTAAGACTTGTACTACTAGCTTTCTAATCACTCTGTTCGCTGCTGGTTACGAAGAGTTACCTCTACAGACAAATTAAATTATCAGTCTTTTGCAACATATAATACTCCTGAAATTTTAATACTTTTATACTCGATCAAAAAGTAAACTCAAACGTAATTTGGGATCGGTCTTCAAATTACGTTGTACTTTTTCACTAAGCCATTTTCCATACTAAAATAATCCTGGATTAATAAACGTTGGGCGATCTCATTCATATCTGATAATCCCTATCAATTAATTATCTCTAATATCAATGTTACAAATTTATAACTACAAATAGTAAGGTGGCTAGGGAACAATAAATATTTTTTTTAAAAATTTGTAAAATAGAAAATGAAACAACCCGTGTGAATACATTATGTCCATCATTAAGATCATATAGACAGATTATGTGCGTGACGTGTTGTACCACACATTTAATGTCCAGTATAAAACAGTTGTGCAGAGAGGACGATTATAAGATGACAGATGATGGTGCTACTGTAAAATGTGTTATTTTTCTTATTCTTTTGTTATATATATCAAATTAGACGAATATCCTATAACAATCATGATAATGACAGATCAGATTTATACATTTGTGATTAGACTTATATGGACCTTAATTTTTTATAACATAGTGCGCGGAAATACTCATAGGACACGAAACCCAGAATTAGGTAAGAAGGAATTATTTGCTTTCTAATCTTTATCTGTTTTCTCTTTTAATTTACATTCTTGTTAATTTAACAACCTTTTAAGTTTATTTTATTTCTGTGTGCATAATTTCTCTATGATCAGGAAAGTATGTTATTTTGAATGGAAATCAAAATTTAACTGTGGAAAAATTTACTTTTTACAAAATATTAAGATTTTTTTCCTTTGCATATTTTAAAGCAATTCACAATATCTTAAAAAATAGTTTGACATTTGCATTATGAACAGATTCAATGCCCTGATGTAATCTTTTCTGCAAAACATTTAACTGAAAGAAATGTACAAGTACTAGTTTTTTAAAGCTTGGTGAGACGATCATATGTTTAAGGGTTTATCTTTTTGAACATTTTAATATTCATGTACATGAGATGTAGAGCTCCATATAAAGATACACAAAAAATATCAAATTCTAAAATTTAAATGTATGAAAAATGTTTTGGGCAAATCATTGTTTACAGCTTAAGATATAATATCTAAAAAGATAAGTTATATTTGATCGTTAATTTGTTGACCCAGCTCCTAGCCTCTTTAATGAAACATATTTGACAGTTTTGGCTTCAGAATTTTTCTATGATAGATAAAATCGTCATAATTAGACTTAAATCCCAACTGCATGTTATTTGTCATTTATTGAAAATGAAAGCAAAACAAAATGCAGTTATAATAGCATGACTCTTAAATATAGAAAATAACCCCAAAAGTAAAATGTCATATGCGGATATTAATACTATAATTCACTATATTAAAAGTGCATCTATTCTTTATAACACTGCTGTTCTTCTATGAAATTCATTTTCAAAGAAGGACAACATTATAAGAGCTTCGAATCCGAATACGTTATCGAATTCCAATGATTTATTTTCTGTTATACATTAACTTTTAAAATACATATATAAATATCCGAGTAGATTAAATGGACAGAAATAGTTTCCATCACTTATGTCAAAATGCCCAATTGGCCGTAAAATTTGTGGCTTGCAATTATTTTTATGGAGCTGTTTATAAAACCATACTGGATCGGACATTCGGCCAGTATATATGTTACAAATTTCTGGTGCCATCGGGTATTTAAAATTTTTACTATTACCACAAGAATTTGTTTAATTCTTATTGTTTATGTGTTTAGCATCATAGAATATTTCATTCATTTGAGACTCAAACATTTGCTAATGGAGAACCTTTTTAGACATGTATGTACTCGTCACTTACGGCTTTTGAGCCGTGAAAGATTTGTTCGTTCTAGCATTTTCTACGACATGGGTACATATTTTTTACAATCTTATCCGAAAGATTGCTCTCCATGTACAGCAGAGGGATTCTAACCTGTGACATAAGAAAAAAAGCTCCTTACTCGGAGACCTTATAGTACTGTGCAACGCGGGCGACGAATGTGTTTATTGTATGTATAGAACCACTAAAAAACTGGAAATTTTCTGGCGGTCATTTTAAGACAAGGAATTTAAATATTATACAACCGTAAAAATTATTAAATTGTATGGAATCCAAAGAAAAATTATATCACATTTGACATAATATGTAAAGGTTTCGACAATGAAGCAATACTGGCATCGATCTGAAAGAAAAGCTAAGTTTAACACTAGCACCGATTAAGGGACTCTGACCCTCAGCTAGGAAGGACAACTCTTTAATTTATGATTTAATTCAAAAAGTCTTTAAATGAAGCTTGAAGATTAAATATTTTCATGCAACAATTTTCATTATATGCCTCTCAATGTGCTTCAAGGTTCTTTGCAAAGCTCCATAAATTACTTCTAATTTAATATCATGTTAATAAACATTGGTATCTAAAAATGCTTTTTCGGGATAAAAATTTCTACTTTTAATTAGACCTTTCTGAGAAGTTCAAAGAACGTTGAAGCACATTAAGATGCATAAAATGAAAATTGTAGCATGAAAAGATTTAATTTTCAAGCTTCATTTAAAGATTTTTTGAATTAAATTATAAATTAAAGAGTTGTCCTTCCTGGCTGAGGGTCGGGGTCCCTTAATTCCAACTTTCAAGAGTGATGAAAAGTACGTGTAACTGGATGGGGACCTGAGATCACTTATATAGAAATGCTATAAATTAGACAGAGAATTTATCTTCATGTTTTAAAATTGTGTAAAGAACATTATTTCATATGATGAAGAAATGACCTTGATTGAAAGAGAAAATAGTTGTCACATAAAAAATAATAGTCACACACCTTGGTGTAAGGGAAAAAAAGTGGACAACTGATCATCACTAAAAACTTGATATTGAGAAATCAATACCAAGAGAATATTGAAAGTATTAACCATTTATACATAACACAATGATGATGACAATAATAATAATAATGAGGATGTATCTGTCGCAGCAACTCTGACAAGTTTTAATTAAAATATTATTTCCGAAAACAATTAATCTGTGGCTGGTAATTTGCTTGACTTTTCCCCGATAGAAATTTTATCGTTCAAAAAGACAATATCCATTTCATTGATCATCACATACAGACGTTATTGAACAAAATAATATTTTTCTACAGCTTTTTCTCCAAATATAGATATAATAGAATACAAATTGTTAGTATGATTAAAAAAAATCCAATTCATCAAGAAGAACCTTGTCAACTTGTGAACTACTGATCGTTTCTGGAAAAAAAAACGTTGATATCTATTATAATCAGGAGCTCTTAAAGGACTACAAGAAGAATGAATGACCAGCTTAAAAATTATGACAAGATAAGAAGTATTTACATAAATACGCGTAAATGCACTTTAAAGTCATTAAGTAGTACGTTAAAGTTATTATTTCGTAAGTTCTATGGTCGATACAATGACCTTGTCAGCAAATAAAATGTGCCAGTTTTATAAAAATGACTGATGAGTGATTTATAACAAAGTTTGCAAACTTAAGTTTTAAATTTATGAAATATTGGGGGAGGGGGGTTAATCCTCGATGGAATAAATTAAATGTGTTGAACACATCATCCATTTATTCTGTCGTTGTGTAACTATCTCTATCGTTTATAGCTAATGATCAAGAATAATTTGGCGGACATGTTGATAATATTCGCAGACATAGATATGCTTTTTATCAAATCATGTTATATAATGGAAAACATTTGTAAATGTAACTAATTAATTCTGGGCCGTTTTTATTTTCCTCTACCTTTGAAGATAGTAATATTATATAAAATTCAATTAAAACAATGATACCTATGTTCTATTGTTGGAATTATATTTAAAAAAAGATTTTAAGATGCATATTTCAGACAATGTACACGATCGTTCTGGCCAGCTATAGTATGTAATTTTAGCGTCGTTTTATTCATGTGCAGAAAGGTTGAAAATATAAGGAATATAACCCAATCTATAAATCGTTAATGACTGTTCTTTTTCAATTCATACTTTGTATTTTTTAAGCACATTTACTAATGATTTTTTTATCCTCTCCGATTTTGAAATTTTACATGCAAATAGGTGATAGTGGTTTAATATATTTTGATATAATAACCAATTGATTTAAACGATTAAATATGTTGTATTTTCCCCATAACCTGAAAGAATTATCATTTCGTCTCATATCATTCATTGTCTATTTTGTTCAAAGACATTCAAGTAAATAATTGGAAAATAAAAATATTAACCAGACTGAATTATTTTACTTTCAACCTTTAATATGTAGAAAATAATACAAAGCCTTTTGATACAACACCTCTGCCTAAGACACTTACTTCAGCACCTAGTCAAAAGGATTATATTACAATCTTCTGCGAAATTATAGCAAATTTATCCCGTAAAACATATATATTTTACCAGTAAATATATTTATGACAGCTTTATAATAAAACTCTATGATTAAGTTGATAATTTCTTCTTTTTTATCATTACCTTCTCTTTTATAGCAATGTAGACTTATACCGGGGTATTATTTTGTATATTCTATTATCGATACAATGACCATGTTAATTATTATTTTCATTTTGAAGTGCCGAGTGAAATGATGAGTAGATTCAATGGACAAAAATAGTTTCCGTCACTTACGTCAAAATGCCCGATTGGCCGTAAAATTTGTGGCAATTATTTTTACGGAGCTGTATATCAAAACCAGACTGGATCGGACATTTGGCCAGTATACACGTTTCACGATACAGATTTCTGGTGACATCAGTATTTAAAATTTTTACTTTTACCACTAGAATTTGTTAAATTTTTATTGTTTATGTTTTTAACATCATTCATAGAATATTAAATTTATTTTGGGATGCAAACATTTGCTAATGAAGGGCTTTTTTGACACTTAAGGCTTTTGAGTCGTGAAAGATGCTAGCATTTTCTAAGACATGGGTACACATTTTTTCATCCGAAAGATCGCTCTCCATGTATAGCAGAAGGATTCTAACCTGCGACGTAAAAAAAAAATTATTACTCGGCGACCTTATAGTACTGTGCAACGCGGGCGACAAATGTGTTCAGTTATATATACACAATGTGGAACCTCGAAAAAACGGAAAATTTTCTGATGGCCATTTTAAGACAAGGAATTTGAAAATTATACAAACGTAAAAATTATGAAATTGTATGGAATCCAAAGGAAAATTATATCACATTTGACAAAATATGTAAAGGTTTCGACACTGAAACAATACTAGTATCGATATTAAAGAAAAGCTAAGTTTTAACACTAGCGATAAATTCTCCTTTTCTTTCATTACCTTCTCTTTTATAGCAATGTAGATTTATACCGGGGTATTATTTTGTATATTCTATTGTCGATACAATGACCATGTTGATTATTATTTTCATATTGAAGTGTCTACGGATTTGTGTCTTTCCTATTGTCGACTAGGGGTGCTTACTGTCTATGGCACCTAATCCTTCCTCTGAGGTTTTGAGAGGTCCGTGTTTTCTTCCAATTTTATAGAGGGATTAAAAATTTTTTATCTTAGTTTTACACTTTATAAACTATCAACTCTTAGTAAACCAAACACATTTTTATAATAAAGACTTTTGTTTAAAAAAAACTCTAACAATACCTTAGATTAGGCTGAATTAATATAATTCACAAAGACGTATAAATTTTGTACTTTAATGCGAATGTATCCTTATTACAAGCGATTGACGGTTCTTCCAGAACGGTCGTACACCACGTAAAATGCCACAGGCTCACACTGAATAAAATTTGTAATCTATATTTAACCGATCCTTGTTACAAGCATGCAGACATTTCAGTCAATGAATGAAAAGGGAGTTCATCGGAAACAATACCTGTCAGTGTCGTGTAATTGTCCTATTTCAGCTAATGAGATCGATTTTTTTTATACATAGCGATACCTAGATAAAATATACTGAGATGAAGAACGCGGGTCTTTCTTGCATGTCACCTGATGAATTTATGCTTAACTTCCCTTGTTTTGAATATATCTTTTACAAGACCTTGTTTGAAGATTAGATACACTGAAATTCTTTTTTGCCAACCATGTCTAAGTAATTTTAGCCTAGTTACTAGTTATTCGTATTGCTTTTTTTGGTTTTGATTGCAAAGGAAGATATTCATTGTGTATTTTTTATGTTTCTCCAAAGAGAAAATAAAGCAAGACGTTTCTGAAGAACTAAAATTAAATCTGCAAAGACAAATTTGACAAAGCTGTAACCACATACTAAATTAAATCTCAAACATGTAGATACCAGAATTACTACAAACACAAAAACTCAAAACCAAAGATTCTTTACAATTTGATTTCTCCCAAAAATTAAATACTCGATAATATAATTTTTCTTCTTTTAAAATGAAGTATGAAAATGAGTTGTTCTGAACTGAGAAATCAGTTGATTTATGAAACGAAAATAAATCCATTTTTTGTCGCAGTACATATTCCTGTGAGAAAAATATAAACTTGAAAGATACAAGATTCCATCTTTTCTAATTTATATAATTTATCAATGACGATACATACTTTTTTTAGAATCAAAATTACAATGAACTAATAATGCATGTTTGTTTAACTAAAATGAACAATTTTAACTGCTTAGCTGAATAAAGTGTAATTTTTTTTTCAATTAAAGTTTATAAATAATATTCAATAATAAAAATATCTTTGTTAAAAAGGACTGTGGTTATAGCTTAAACAAGACAAGAAACGGAATTTTATCACCTTTTTGCACTTTTCGTGAAGTGGAAAATTTGTTGCTTTGTGTAGAAAAAAAACCCTACATTTTCTTATCCTTTGAAACTGATATTTATCTGAGCTATAAAAGTCAGGTATTCTAAGGTTTTTGTAATATTACTTACATATTGACACAATAAGTTAATAGGTTACTAGGTTTCCTATTTGGCAATAACTCATTGAAATTAAGAATAAAAGTCCAGAGATTGAATTGAAAAAAAATTGTATGGAAATCAAAACCGAGCTCCGGAACTTAATGACTGTAAAACAGACCTATTTCCCAGCAGCCGATGTGGTTCTTTCATTGTCTACGAGCAAATCCCTCCACGCACAGAAATGTAAATAATGAATACAAAGATTTGAAAATGAAGATTCAATTTTCTTAATTATGTAAATTATTGATCGGTTTGAAAGAAACTACTGACTTTAATTGCTTACTTGCCTTAGATTTGTTTCCCCGATTTCACCCTTTAGATACAGATATAAGTTGTCTCCCTTGCCCTCTCCTTACACCAATAGTAGGCGGCTGATATGAAAATGTCACTGTCGCTGTGGGCAGAATGTAGCACATTTCTGGGGATGAAAAAGACGGCCGGTAATAAATCATAATTAAATTATTTTCTAGGTTTTACATAGTACAAGACCAAATAAATAAGATCCCTGCATTAATGTCTGTAACCTTTAACCAGTACAAAGGATCAAAGACTTACTGTACAATAGATGTTGTTACAAATGCTACCATTGACATTTCCTTCAAATTACAGACGTGTTTGAAAGAAAAGTAATGATTTTAACCCTTTAATTCATTAATATGTCATGACTGATTAAAAGTTCGGTAATTGATCTAATTCTTCTTAGCAGTGTAATTTAATGAAAAATAACAATATGTTTGGTTTATATATTGATATTATTCTAAAACAGCTTGAGTACTTTTATGTGGTAAATGGTTATGCAGGTAGAAAATTAAATCATGCAAAATTCTGTGTTCTTAATGAAAGCATTAAGGAGTCTAAATCAAGTTATATTTCAATTTTTTCTGAAGACTTGAAGTCTAAACAATTAAATGTATTTCTTTGTTTAATAATATGGGAATTACCGTGGCAGAAATTGCAGAAAAAACAATGGTTGTCTTAAAAATAAAAGAGAAAATATTCAGTTGATTTAAATATTATATTTGTAATTCTATTTCTACTTTGTACCTTTAACAAGTACAAAGGATCAAAGACTTACTGTACAATAGATGTTGTTACAAATGCTACCATTGACATTTCCTTCAAATTACAGACGTGTTTGAAAGAAAAGTAATGATTTTAACCCTTTAATTCATCAATATGTCATGACTGATTAAAAGTTCGGTAATTGAACTAATTCTTCTTTGCAGTGTAATTTAATGAAAAATAACAATATGTTTGGTTTATATATTGATATTATTCTGAAACAGCTTGAGTACTTTTTATGTGGTAAATGGTTATGC
The DNA here is from genome assembly GCF_032062105.1 of Saccostrea cuccullata. Lineage (NCBI taxonomy): Eukaryota > Metazoa > Mollusca > Bivalvia > Ostreida > Ostreidae > Saccostrea > Saccostrea cuccullata. Next base: position 14,449 of record NW_026940875.1, read on the forward strand.
AGGTAGAAAATTAAATCATGCAAAATTCTGTGTTCTTAATGAAAGCATTAAGGAGTCTAAATCAAGTTATATTTCAATTTTTTCTGAAGACTTGAAGTCTAAACAATTAAATGTATTCCTTTGTTTGATAATATGGGAATTACCGTCGCAGCTATTGCAGAAAAAAAAACACATAACAATGGTGTCTTAGAAATAAAGGAGAAAATGTTTCGTGGATTTTAATATTATACTTGTAATGCTATTTCTTTTCCAGGTAATGAATACTTTGATTCTCTTCGGAATAAAAGAAACGATTTTTTAAAAAGTATACCTGTGTCCAATAGTAGGCCAGTAGATAGGGAACAGCTGAGGGGTTTATACAGTAGACTCAACGACCTCCCAGAGCTTATGAATAGAAGGTTCCAAGTGGGTTCTAAACCTCCACAAGTACCTGTTGATGATTACAATTTTGAGGTAAGTACTATGTCTATTGTAAAGAACTTTTATAAACTATATAGTTTATAGGATATAGTTGTGTTAGTCTGAACGATCCTAGTATGTCGTATTTAGGTTTTGGAGAACATACCCTGGCCAATTTAATGATGTATGGTAAAAAGCAGCAAAAACTGCACAACAGATGAATCTTAACATATTTCAATAGATCTTTTTAAAACTCCTAAATATGTGTATATGGTATGTTGGAATTATAAAGGTTTTTATTTATTTATTTCCAAAATAAAATGCAGTTTGTATTTATTCATCAATAACCATATAATTGGATTATGTAATTTCTTTCAATGAAACATGGAGATAACGAACAGCATTCAAGTTCAAAAGTCCATGAAACAATACAAAATAGGAGAAGAGCAAACACTGACCTCCAAAACATCAGAGGTGGGACCAGGTGCCATGGAGGAGTGAGATCCCCTGCTGACCGGTCACACCCGCCGTGTGCTCCTTGTCATGATCGGGAAATAACGGAAAAAAAACCGTCGTCGATTTAGTGTATAAATAATGGACTAACAATTGGTATGAAAAACGTCTGTCAGCATTTGACTCAATGATAAATTGCACTTGCTGACAAGGTCATTGTATCGACCATCGAACTTGCAAAATGCTGACTTTAAAGGAGACTGCTGAAATTCTTGTTTCATCAACTTGTTTGCCAATTATTTACCTCGTTTTAGAAATTGTAGCATGCTCTTGCGTGTCGAGTCAACTGAGATATATAATCTCTGCATGAAGGTGATGAAAGTATACTGCTGCATAAGTAAGGGAAGTTGAAATAGCACATAGTATTTAGTTTTCCTGTACAAATCCCATCTACTGAACGAAAATAAAGGAATTAATCTCAGGAAAAAATTCAAAAGATACTAATGTATGAACAGAGCATAAAAAGATTCCCTGTAAATTCTTAAGATGCGATCAAGTTAAAAATAGTCGTACTCAGAGCATGCTTTTGAGTATCTAACTTAGGAGACTTTATCACAATGTACATAAAATGCTGGAATACATAATTTTGGAAAGTTTAAGAAAGAAAATCAAATTCATTAATTTCGTTTGCCATACAAATTGGAGTTAGTTTGTCCTAATCGGCTAAGTTAAGTTCAGTTATGCATCTAAAGATAAAGCAAATGTTGCAGACCTTGAGGGTTGTTTTATTTCTAATTTACTTAGATATTTCCAGTCGTCATTAGATATGAAGTAAATTATTGATAATTGATAAAATGTCGTCGATAGACCATAATAAAGAGACGTATCTTTTTTTCTTCTCCTGTAAAATACTAAATAGATGAAATTAATTCTATTGTAATTAACAATTGTGTAACAATTATAAAGCCCACGGCTTTTCTGTAGTAACTAGGGATTTTGTATCAATCTAAATGTCCTTTAACCTTCTATTTATATTTTTCATCAATATCATATCTAAAAATCCCAAATTCATACCACATAATTCATTATTGGGGTAAATTGCAGTGAAAAATATCAAGGAACAAGTATTTATTTAAGTAAAGTTCAATAATATTCAGTTAAGCAAACCAGAGTACTAATTTCTGGTACTGTACTTTAATAAAACATATACTTCAGTAAACTATAGTTTACAATAATATTTTTTTGTTGTTTTTTTTTAAAGAACACACAAACAGCATTGCATCTTGGATAAACTCAAAATATTTTGTTCTTTCCCAATATAGTGTGCTTAGACGTAGAAAAGGAATATAAAGACAAAATAGAGGGAATATATATATAAAGCGAATTTCTTGACAAGTTTGTGGAGTATTCCTACTTTATATGTATTATCTAGTTCGATCCACGTTAGTCTATTTGCGTGCATGTTTGTTTGGGTAACATAATAAGTGAATGATTATTCTTCCACACGAAACAGAAATAGTCGCCCGTGTGGTTCAATTGTAAGAGCGTGTGCGCTAGATTTGAGAAGTAAGGATTTGATCCTTACGTCGCAGGTTCGAATCCCACTGTGGGACGTAAAGACTGGTCTTTTGGATGATACTGTCTAAATAGGTACTGGCACATAAAAGATCCATCGCTGCTCAAGGCCCTGAGTGCCGAATATAGGACAACATTTGCAGTCCTCCGCCGGCAAGTGGTGTCTTCTCCACATAAATGAAAAATTCTCGAGAGGGACATTAAACAACATACAAACAAACAAACCAACTGTACCTGTTTCTTGATTACTCATTGTTTTACATAACAAATACATGTTGTAGAAAACTGACGAGGTTTTGTATATAAATGGATGAATTGTATTTGTAATAAAAATGATAAAACTATATTGATAACGAAAACTTAAAAAAAAAACAAATTCGACATTTATTTCCTTAGCTAGTTGGGTTGCTTGAATTTCAACTTCAACCGTTTTCCAAATCTCTTTTTAATTACTTTAAACATATTACAATGGTTGTGCATTCCATCTGCATGTAGCTCTTTCACATTTGAGGCGAAAGTCGGTTTTCTAATAAAAGTTAATTTCTTTTTACTTTCTATATTAGTTAAATAGATAGAGATCCAAAATTAAATAATATCTCAGTACTAGGATTATAATGTTGCAAATGAAAATTAAACACAAAAAATTGTCTGTAAAACTTATGCTTTATACCTTTATTTATATAGAATATAAATAATATTAAAACTTGCCAAAAATAAGTTTTACTATTTTGAGACTGAATTATGTACGAAATTTCATCTATCGTTCATGAATGGTAGTGATTGTCAGTTGTGTTATATTTTTATCGACAAAATACTGTTAAATGTATGACTTAAGTGAGAGACAGAGAGTGCAGTTTCCCAGGAAAAATTACAATATCTGTTCTTAAGGTGGCACTTCTTCTCTTCTTCCATTTTCCTTATGACTTAGAGTGTTGAGCTTATTGATCAGCTTTCTGAAAACTGATATGTTGGTGTTCTTGCTTACATTTGCTTTTGTGTTTATGAATTGCCATCAAAATAGTACAAAAAGCAATATACATTACTAACTAAATGTGTGATTCAAACAATCTAAAGATGTATGAAAACCAATATTTCTTTTTTAATTTTAATGTCCTCTTAATCACAGTAAATATCTGAATTCCTTAGATGTCCCCACAATGCTTCTTTTGTTTCAATTACAAGTTGAAAACCAATTTACCAATTCTATTGAATCATATAAGATTACGAAACTTTTCATTTATACCATAATTCATTATTCTAGATAAAATTAAATCTATGCAAATGTTTTAGTACGTTGTCATAACTATTTCTTTTTATCAATTTGGAGGTCAGTTTATGGATATTGTCACATTAACATTCGTTTTATCTATGGTAGAAACGTAACTCAGTTGACCTGCTCCGAGCCCAGCCAGTATGTCCTTATAAGACGGAATGGCGGTTAATACATCGGGCAAAGAACATCAACGATACGGAAGTGATAGTTTTCCAGCCTGAAATCGAAAGTGATGGCTTCCAATGGTTCTACACCGCTACATGTGATAGGGCTGCCTCATATCTCTATGATACATCTTGTCCAACCTGCTGTAGGGGTATAGACACATCTAGGTGAGTAATATTTATTTTCTTCTTGTTTAGTTTTTACTATTACATCGCACGTAACAGTTGTATTTCAATGATACACAACTTTGAAATATATTTCCACAAGTAAATATACATAGAATACGATGAATTATCTAATTTTGGAGTTTAATGTTCTATGACATTGTGGAATAAAGAGAATTCGTATGAGAGCTAAATTTTTAAGCTACAGTACCATGCTTCTTCATCAAACTTAAAATAAAATACTCACTGAGCAATATTGCATTCTCCAATCCAAAAAAATTGAACCAAGGAAAATAAGTGATATTACAGTGTTACATATATTGCATATCAATATATGCACTAAAATGGCATTCTCTTTGCAAAACCTTTTTTTTTTCAAAAGTCATTTCCCAACTTATTCGATACTCATAAGCATGTTCCGTGTATGATCAGTTTTTGAACCAAGGCAGATTACTGACAAATAATTTGATGGTACAGGGATTTCACAACCTTGTTTAGTCTGCATTTCCTAAATTTTTTTGGTCGCTACAATGACTTTGGTAGCAAATGTAACCGACCATTGAGTCGTACTTAGACCCACATGTTTCATACTAATTGTTTGGCCTTTGATTGCATACTAAACTTGAAATGTTCCGCCCACCTGATCAATACACAGAGCTCATGGCGATTGTGATTGGTCAACCGGTCAACAGGGGTTGCTTAATTCTTCTACATCCTGGTACTTGCTATACAAAAGAACTTTAAACTAAGATACAAATTTTATTCTGCTTTTTTTCTTTCTAATTCAAATAAAAATGAAAATGATTTTAATCATCTTACAATGAAGCGCATTGAAGTGGTAAAATTTTCTGTTTGGATGGAACGTTTTGAGCTATCTTTAGACACGCCCATTTCTTTAGAAAGGAAAAATCGGTCAGACGATTCAATCGAATACCTGTAGAACAGGTATGTCATAAATATAATAGCCAATGAAATTGACAGTCTACATAAACACCGAGTAAGCACGTGTTCGACGGATACATGTGCTAAGCTAACTCCAATAAACATGATAAAATTATAATTATGTACAAATTCGTTGCAATGCATGTTTTACATAAGCGGGAACTCTATATATAGCTTTTTCTTATTTAAAAATCTTCATTTCTGTGTAACTCATGTTGCTTGTCGCGGAAAGTGTAGTGTCCCCAAACATTACGACGAATATTCCTTTCTCCATGTTTCTCGTTTCTAAAGAAATGGGCGTGTCATTATGTTATTATTGACGTTCAAAACATGACTCAGAACTTTTCGTCCAAATGGAAAATTTTACCACTTCAATGCGCTTCATTGTAAAAGGAATGTAAAAAGATATTTCTATGACAGTCATTTTGAACAAAATCACAACTTTTCCAAGATTTTACAATCACCTTTTGATTTTGATCTACGTCTTCATTGTTTAAAAAAGGGCATTTGAAATTCAGGTATTTGTATTTATGCCCTGTTCACACAGATTGAAATTGTTGTTTTTTTTTTATTTATCACTGTTCGTTATCTCAGCCCTTTTCATTCATAAGCATGCGAAAAATTTATCCTAAAAGAGTAAACAACAATCAATTTCTGCTTTTTTATATAGATATGTATCTACCTGTGTCCCTAAGAAGTCCTATATAATGGCCTACGCCCGTCAGGCACAGGAACTCAACTACGACTGGACCTGGATACAAATAGATACCGGATGTAGCTGCGCCATATCAACTAGACCAGGAGTATGAATCCGTGAATAGAATAATTATATCGAAAGCTGACCAGCACATTATATAAACTATGAGGAATAAAACTTATTCATTCTTAACAAAAGAAAAAGGCTTTGAGCTTGTTGATTAAGATTAAACAAAATCAATCGATATGTGACACAATATTCAACAGAACTCAAAATGATCTACAGATCACTTTAATGTTAATAGTTTTACATTAAAAGGTTTATACTTGCAATTTGTAAAATTGAATAAATGTTATGGAGGATTATTTTAAACAAATGAATGAATTATTTCGGAATTTTTATTTTGATTATCATATAAAATTTCTATTGCTTTCAAATGTTTTGGTTCTATACAAAACATTAAATAGATTTGAGAGGTCGGATTTGATAGAACTGCTACATTTACAGTATCTGTGGCAATTCTTTTCGAAGAATGAAATATTTTCACTACCTTTCATTAGTTTACGGCAAATTTAAGATGGGAAATATTCAGAAAGGCCGATATACTTGTATGTGCATCCCTCTTAAGCTTGCATAGAAAATGTAAACCAGCTACAAATAAATTTTTATGCCCGCCTGCGCAAATTCAATAGAAGTACATTGTAAAAATAATTATCTCCAATACAAAGAATGAAACTGGTCATTCATTAAGGAGTACGAAACATAAAAGCTGCCAAATTCATAATACCATATAAAAAGTCACAAAAGAATTTTACACCAAAAATGTATGATGTATTGTGACAGGTACAGAAATGCAACACTCCTGCATTAATTGTATATCTTTCAAAAGTCCAGTTTATATATTTTAGGATTTTCGAACTAGCAATTCACGATAAGGGATCAAATATATCTTTTAGGATTTTCGTACTAGTAATTAACGATAAGGGATCCAATACCTTAAAAGGCTAGTGATATTTCTATTGTATCTCTTAGATCTACATACTCTTGAAAAAGATGAAGAAAACTAACAATGATTGATCTACAAATAATCTACTATGAAAAATCTACATCAAATCAAGAATTTGAAATAAATACTCATGAGTATTAATAATCCCAAGCCAATCTCTCACCACCACCACCCGCCGATATTTTAAAGTAGCTTAAATATTCTGTAGTCAAATTTTACGCAAAACAATGGTATAACCACATGTCAGCAAAAATGCAACCTAATAAAAATTGAATATGCTAGGAAGTCATTGTAAGGACTATAAAATTTACAAAATTCTGCCTCTAAACTAGGCAGCTGACATTTTTTAACATCAATTAATCTATCAAGAACCAGACTGCGTAAAAAAATGATACTCACAGCATGTAACCCAGTATTGAATAAGTTGGAAAACGTAAACAAAATATGCAGGGGTGAGCCAAAATTAACTATATATATATACATATATTTGTTAGTGCTAAAAAAAATTGTTGTCCGATTGTCCCTTTCTTTATCGGTTATTGTAAGTAAAAACCCAGATATACAAAAGATGTGACAGGTTCGGTTTTCAAATACTATGTTTACATGATTTATGTGTCAATGAAAAACTCCAGTATTATTTCAATATTAACAGCAGAGTACTTTTGTATGTAAAATCATAGTGATTTTAACAGCATAATCCATACATGACTAATTACAAGATTTAAGATTATAAATTTTTTTTGCCGAAACAGCTGTTTAGAATATCAGAAAGCCTATATCTTATTTGAGAAATAGTTGTGTGAAGAGTGCAAATATTACAGACTTTGTTTTTACTCTAGATCGAGGTTCAGTTTCGCACTAGGGAGAACCTCATTGCTAAATGGTCCTTAGAGCCGAGTACAGGTCAAAATTTGCAAGTGGTGACGTCTCCATATAGGTGAAAATTTTTGAGATGGACGTTAAACAACACAAAAGAATCTGTGGCCTTCTCTGCCAATCCTTGAAAAAGAATTTTTCCGTTTGTTTCCATAACTTACACTTTATTTTCAAGACTTTAAGAAGAACATCACTAAATAGAGTGTAGAGTGAAGTACTGTTTTGCAACGAATATGTTGCAATGTTTCTTTACAACTACAAACAATCAATTTCACCTGATATTATTAACCCTCACGTCAACATTTATTTAATTTACTATTTACGAGTATAGTTTGGTTGAATTTAAACAAAGCATGTTCATTAAGGCCTCTAATTTTTATGGCAAAATTTTTTTTTTTTTTTTTTTATGCTTCCTTATTTATTTTTTGTAGCTACATATTATCTCAGTCTCGAATGTATCATTCATCATACTCTTTATCTTCTCATATTTTAGTCCTTAATATATATACCGGTATTTGATTTCAGGCTCACATGTTAAATATACATTTTCGCTTTATTTTGGTGTTGCTGTAATTGATTTCAGTTTTATGTTTCAATCATTATATCTATTTTAAAGTCTCACAGTTATAATTCAGTCTCAGCTACTTAACACTTAGTTCTATTAGTTAAACTATACCATCTACTTACACATGTTGCTGATAAAGATTTTCTTTCACATATACATCCACTCAAAATTTTGAAATAAAAATATCATCATAGTTTCAAATGAAATCTTTTTCTCATATTTTTCAAGTTGCTGGTCACAAAAAAGATGCTAAAACCAACATTGCTCTAAAATTTAATTCAAAAAAAAAATAATAAAATCAGTACTTGCTATAAAATTTATTTAAAAAATAAAATCAGTACAGTTGATAACATTAATTGCAAATGAACAATTTAACCATAAAACACAGTGTTAATGATATTATTTTCATTTTTACAATTTAAGTACATTTTTTCTTGCACTAACGTATTTTATACAAGCATGGGGCCATTGAAATGATACATGCTATGTGGCAACGCACTTTGAAAAATTACGCACTTTGAAATTTTTTATCAAAGTGCATTAAAATTGGGACAAAATCAACGCACTTTGAAAAAAATTTTCAAAGTGCGTTAAATTTGGAACACACTCAACGCACTTTGAATTTTTTTTCAAAGTGCGTTAAGAGTGTACATAAATATATTTACCATGGGGACATTTAACGCAGTTTGAAAAAAATTATGAATAAATCAAAAAATTCTATTCTTATATTTTAGTAAATGAGGGAATAATTCATAGTAATTATATCTTTCGAAAAACTTTTAATTTACATGTACTCATTTAACCTCATAGAACGAAGAGAAGGAGGTCTCTCAGCCCAATTTTTTTTTTCTTATACATGTATTATATGTAGCCGTCGGTAGCAAATTGAAAGAGGACCCCCGGAAAGGTTAGCCTAAATTTTCAAGGCCTGTATTATGCATATCTTTGCAAAACATTTGTGTGCCTAAGCTCCCCACCTTCCGGTACCGATGCCTATGCTACACCAAAATATATGTACGTATTTGCATAACTGGTATGATGTTTAAAACTTTCAATAAATTTTAGTTTACATAAAATGCATACAAACTGGAAAAATTTGAGTACAGTAAAACATGAGAGAATTTCCAAGGAGTGGAAAAATCCAAATCGCTTACTCTAACATCCTGAAGTTACCTCATCACCGAAGAGTTATCAAACAGGTTCAATTATTTATCATACCTAAGTTTTGCAAGAATATTGACCAAGGAATACACATTTTTTTCAAGGTGTGTTAATAAGGTCGATATTAACGCACTTTGAGAATAAATTTTATTTTTCCAAAGTGCGTTAATTTGGTCCCAAATTTAACGCACTTTGAAAAAATTTAAGTGCGTAGTTTTTCAAAGTGCGTTGTAACAATGCTAAATGTACAAAGCCTTTTTCAAAAGCATTTTCATACGAGTTATACATGTAAATTTTAAACCCATATGCACGTAATGCAAAACAATAGACTATCTGGTAAGGTAAAAAGTTTTGTTACTTATTTTACAAAACAGGTTTTAACAAAATGCTCAAAAAACCAAGATCCAATAAAAGTAAAGGATACACGATTTTTTTTATTTGAAGAGTTTCCTTATTCATGCCAACGTATTCGTTATAAAAACATTCTTTATATTGGAATTCTTGGTAATCAAGTTAGAATTATAATTATCAAATATTAGAAAATATATATATTTACATGTAGTCTTTTGAGAGAATAATTAACGTTTCCGTTCTAACATATATTATGTAATTCGATTAAAAATCCTAAAGTTATAATTATTGATGTTACTGTCCCTACTTATAATATGTTACTGAATATTATTGTTTCAAATATTTACCACTTTATGTATAGAATATCACTCATTCAATTTTTTTATTTGCCAGTTATGTGACGTCAAATTTGGTTTTGCATGAAAATGGTGAAATATTTTGTATTCTTCTATAGAAAAAGTGTAAACCATCGAATTTTATGCATAAATATTTGACAAAAAGATTCTCACATAATTTATGGTTGGATGTTCATCTTGTCTATCTCTATATGTGTTTTATAAAGAAACATGTCTCGTTGGACAAAATTATATCCAACTACAAATCATGAGAGATCCTTTATGTATCGTGCATGAACAATTATTGACGTTAACCGGCCCACATTTTACTCTCTCATAAAGTGCAAGTACAATCATTGATGTATAAGTTCCCACATGTTACTGTATTATATTGTGCAGTTACAATTACATGTAATTTTTATCAGGGGATGCTTACTCATCCATGGCAACGGATCCTACCTCTGATGTTTCAGAGATCTGTGTTTTTTCTGCTCCTATTTTGCATTGTTTATGGGACTTTTGAGCTTGAAATCTGTTCGTTATCTCCATATATTTCATGCTACATGTTATTTTTTCATATTGTGCAATTACAAGTATTGACATTATGGGAAACGTTACAGCTTCCAGCTTGAATCTGGAGAACAACCACTGTGTAGGTAATCACTGTTCCAAATATCTGCAAATGGAAAAAAAATGGAAAATTAAGAGGAGCTTAAATATCTAATACACTGTAGTTTTTCCAATTTTTATGCAGCAATATACCTTCATCACCTGCATTTACGGAGTTCATATATCTAAGTTGATTCGATACTCAAGAACATGCAGTCTACGTATGAACATTTTCTAAAACGAGGTAAATTATTGACAAACAAATTGATGAAACAAGAATATTAGCAGTCTCTTTTAAAGTCATAATTTGCCGATACAATACGTTGTCAGCAAACACTACAATTTATCATTAGTCAATACTGTTTTTCATACTAATTGTTAGTCCATTATCTATCAACTGAATTGACGATGGATTTTTTCGTTGTTTCATGATCATGACAAAGAGCACACGACGGGTGTGACCGGTTAACGGTGATACTCGCTCTTCCATGGCGCCTGGTCTCAACTCTGATGTTTTGGAGGTCCATGTTTGCTCTGATCCTATTTTGTATTGTTTTATGGACCTTTGATCTTGAATGCCCTTTGTTATCTCCATATGTTTCATTGCATAACTCCTCATTTAGATTTGTAGAGAAATGCATACAAAATGTTTATAACTGTACAGGTTAACATAGAGATTTACCATAAGAAACGTTGAACCATCCATGGTAAATAAACCATAAACATTGATACCGATCGTCTGACTCGTCAGCTGAGAAATAAACATTTGTAACTACAAAAAATAACAAAGTGTGTGTATTAAATAAAACATATAATTTAAAAGGAAAGAATAATATTTGTGAAATCTTAAAACCGATAATTTAAAAGAAAAAGACGGATAAAACAAATATATATACCTGATGTTGTGCATCTATTGACAAATTCTCAAGACTGAACGCGAAAAGACTCCTCAAAGCACTGTGTGCCTAAATAAAACAAACAAACAATTTTAATTAATAAGTAGGAAACAAAAAAGCATCTCTATTAAGTCGTGGTTATTGTTGAAAAGTCACAAATGTATTTGAAATAAATTTCTTTAAAGTAAGCTTATATCTAAAATTTTGAACAATAATGCATTGAATCTGTTTAACCCCTTACAACAAACGTGTCAAGTATATTCATTTATTAACAAACACATTTACAGAGAAACAGACAAAGTGACATGATCTTCACATCTCATCTTTTGCTATGATCCTTTCTTTTACGACAAGCTTTCCGTGTAAAATCTAAAAATGTTACAATGAAAACTGCGTAACATCGTCACAACAAAGTTATGAAAAATGTGTTGATTGATAGCAGCTAAAAAGAAAAAGTGGCAGTGGGGACAGAGTCTAAAAGGTCTGTTTTACATTTGTTTGTTTTGAAATTTAAAAGAAATTACAACATGATAAATAAATGATAAATATAGAGAATTCAAGTGTTTCTAAGAATTCAACAATTTCTAAAACAAGGCATTGGCAAACAAGTGGATGATACAAGAATATCAAAAGTCTCGTTTAAAATCTCATTTCGCAAGTTTTATCATCCTTACAATAGCCTTGTCGGCTAATACAATCTAACATTGAGTTGAAAATTAATCTGATTAACGTTTTTCATGCAGTTATTAGGTCATTTTTATACACTGAAGTCTGAAGATTTTTTCCTTTTTTCGATCATGGCAAGGAAAACACAGAAGATGTAACCGGTTGGCAGGGGATGCTGGATCCTCCATGGCATCTGATCCAACCTCAGATGTTTAAGAGATCCGCGTTTGTTCTTCTCCCGATTTGTACTGGTTATATGGACTTTTGAACTTGAACACTGTACGTTATCTCCATATATTCCATAGAAATGGTCAACTAAAATATTAAGGAGAGTAACTCTCCTTAATATTTTAGCGTACTTAATGTTATCTTTTTGTTTGCGATGTCCTCTTCCCTTTTCTCCTTTCTGATCAATCTTTATGATAACGGAAAGGTTTATCATACTATACGAAGGATAATGTGCGATAACTCTACTTATGGATATAGTAGAGAGGTTTAGCAAACCAACGTGTACGCGTACGTGTACGTGTAGCACCAGAAATCTGTGCATTACGTCATCACTTTTGCTTATGACGAATTTCTACACGTATTTTCTTACGCAAATTACGTGTACATTGCCAAGTACACGTAAGTTAAAAGTTGTAGCTTATAATTCTTTAACTGCTGTTAATTTTTCAAAAAGTGTGCGTTTTTCTGAAACCTGAATATTCAATGCAAATACTGATATAAAAACTGAACGTCAGTAATTGAAAAAATATTAATTTATAGGGAGTTAAAATTACAACATCTAGATTTTCAAAAAAGACTTTGACCGATTAAAAATACAAGAACTCTGTACAATCTTTTTCTCATAAGTACATGCATATATTTATATAGAACGGTGATATATGTATTAAAATTATTGCTTTTCCGGATGATTTTTAAATGCAAACCACTTTTACATTTAAAAACTTCCAAGTACAAGTAAAGGTTATACTTTGCTAAACAAGAAAAAAATGTTAACGTGTACGTGTAATTCTAACTTGTAGTTTACACGTACATGTACACGTACAAGTGAGCTTGCTAAACCTCTCTAGTGTTTCGATTTTCCTTTTTTTCTGTTGTTTTTTTTATGTAACTCACTTCATGAGAGAAAGAATCAAATTAAAAATAAAACTATGTATATGAATTCCAATTTTATAATTCTAAGTTTGGTATATTTATTATTTTGGATTCAACATGACCCATTATGTGTTATATTAAAATTCTTAATTTCATAAAAATTAGTTATTAATTTTTATTGAATTAATCGTGTTTCAAATGATTAAAGAATGTGTATTAAACAGAAAAGTCTTAAATATGAAATAATGGATTTTATTGTTAAAACAAATTTAAAAAATCTAAAATCTAAAAAAGATCTTAAAGTCGAATTCCATAACCAAATTCAGCATTTAAGAATAAAGAATCCTACTAAAAGAATCAAATCATTGAAACAATTCTAAGAATTCATTCACATTTATGGCATTACGGGTTCTAAAACTAGAAAACTATCATATCGAATTCAGAAATATTCTAATAAATCCACAAGGGGCTTCTGTTAGATTCCGAAGTATATGGATTTGGAATTTCATAATGTAGACGATATAATACATTTACAGAAAACAAATCCTTTTCTCCCATTGTACAAAAAAAAGACTTGTGCAATATCGAAATCTAAAAGCATATTTGTTGAAATTATTATTATTATTTCATTGATTAAATTTACCTCTGAATTAATTTTTGCTCCTAGCGCCGTCACTAAATTCATTCCTATTAATTGCACGACAAATATGAATACAAGAATCATAACGTCAACGACCCCCAAAGTACTGTGAACAATACCATAAACACCGAAGCAGATGCTTGGAATGGTGAGCATATAATTCAAAAGAACGTTCGGTTGAATGACGCTGTTTGCTGTTTGAAGTAGCTCTGTGACATCATGGTGTTTTTGCCTCAGTCGTCCAAGTTCTAGAGCAGACATATTATCTTTTGCTTTAGCAGTGTCAATTTGTCTCGTTACATCTTGAAACTCCTTAATGATTAAATGTAAAATAACAAAAATAACTGTCGTTTCGGCATCTAGTAGAAGAGTCCAATGCAAACACGCAACTGTGTCGATTATATTTGCCAAATCAAAAAGAAATTCATGGTTATATTGGAATGGAAGAAGGCGACTGATAAAGAGTCCAGCTTCCTCTAGAACACGAGAACTTGTTATGACAGCTTCACACATCCCAGTAATTAATACAGATATGACCATAAGCACAAATGCTAAAGTAGTCATTCTTTTCATTTTAGCGCAATCTACCACAAAACCATATTTTCTTTGAAATCTCCCAAATTTGGATAGGATTTCGGGTAGATGTCTTGAAAATGCAACAATGAACACTGGAAACATGATGGTGTTGCTGATGTAGGCGACTGCAAAAACAATGCGACCCATCAGTTTGTCAGAAAACTCGTCATAGATTACAAAGCCAGTTAGTATTCTAATGATGCCAGAAACCAAAATTAGCATGTACACCACGTTTAGAATTATTTTCCCGGCTACCTTGGGTTTTGCGCCGTGTATGTCAATGTAATATCCACCCATCTTCAACATTAAGATAGGATAATGTAAAATTTGCTCCAGTGATCGAGAACTGTTTTTCCCTTTTTCTACTGACACTGGTGAAACAACTTGATCGGCCATCCTGTATCGAGAGAATGGACGAGAATAACTAACGGATATTTTATCATTAATGGCCCTGGAAATGAAACTGTTATCGCATCTTAACTTGTCTGCAAAGCTATATCAAAAACAAATACTTTTATGTTCCTAATGGGTGCAATAAATAGCTTGACATTGTGTAAATATCATACAGTAGTGACAAAAACTAAAAACTATTTGTAATGCAGCCATTGCGAAATCGTGACGCTAATTGATTATTTGGGCTGTGTCCTTATGATCTTGTTTGGTTTTTCAAATAAAATAATTTTTTCTAGGTTTTTGATTAATTGGATTTTTTGTAATGTAATACCTGATATGATTAGAGTATCCAAATAAATTAGGAATCACTTTATGCATTATATTAGAATAGGTTTCCTCTAGAAACAACCTGATTTCGGATAAAAGATCATAATGTCAGTCAATAGGTTAAATGTACAAGAAGAATTAAAAAGATCCAATAAAGGACCAGATGTTCGTTAAGAAAATGCACTACTGCTCGTGTTTTTGAGTTTTTTTTAAATTATTTATTTCTTTTAGGATTGATCTTTCTAAAAGAAATTACGTATGTCTTGTGGCAATGCACTTGAAAATTATTTACTTTGAAAAAAGGTGGTTTAAAATGAGACAAAAATCAACACACTTTGAAATTATCTCCTTATATTCCATTGAAATAGTCAACACTCTCCTTTATTTTCATACCAGCGTACTTTGCTTTTTTTTTTTTTTTTTTTTTTTTTTTTTTTTTGCAATGTCCTCTTCTTTTTCTATATCTGTTTAAACTTGATGATGAAAAAGGTTCATCATACCATACGAAGGACAATGTGCGATATTTCTACTCATGGGTATATTCTGAATTTCTTTTTTTTAACTATAGTTTTTTATGCACGAGGGGTGATCATAAAGTTCGCGAACAAATTGAATAACCTCCATAAAACAAATAAAATTAGGTTTCAGCGTTCATTATTTTTTAAAGTACCCCTCTCTGATTTTGAAGCATATATGCCACCGTTCTTCCCATACGCGAATCACGTAATCCAGGCGGTCACGTGAAATGCTCTGAAGCATTCTGTTCATAGGAGCTAAAATATTTTCCGAATCATATTTCTTACCATGTGAGTTGATCTTTTTAACAAGAACAGTTCATTTGTTAGACATGATCAAATTTCGGAAATAGGATGGTTGGAGAAGGATAATCCTTTCCCAGAAAGAACATGGTGACCATCACAACCCGAGTCCGCTGTCTTAGGAAGGTCGTTTATCCAATATGGATATAGTTGTCAGGGCCTTCTTTATATCATATTTAATATGTTAAAGGTCTAAATTAAACGATATTTTAGGGATTTAATATTGACATTATTGTTAAGATATTCCATCATTTTATGCGCCCGGATCGATAGATCCGGGGCGTATATTGTTTTTGTCCTGTCTCTCTGTCACGCTGTCTTTCTGCCTGTCTGTCTGTCTGTTTGTCTGCAAACTTTAACCTTCGCCATAACTTTTGAACCATGAAAGATGGAGACATCATATTTAGTATGCATACTCCACTAATTAAGCTCTTTCACATGACACCAAGGTCAATGACCTTGTGACCTTGACTGTGACCTACATGCTAAAAATAGCTTTTTTTCAGCAAACTTTAACCTTCGCTGTAACTTTTGAAACATAAAAGATAGAGACTTTATATTAAGTATGCGTACTCCACTAATTAAGCTCTTTCCAATGATATCAATCTCAATGACCTCGTGATCTTGACTGTGACCTATATGCTAAAAATAGCTTTTTTGTCTTCAAACTTTAACTTTCGCCATTACTTTTGAACCATGAAAGATAATGACTTCATATTTGGAGTGCTTACTTCACTCATTAAGTTCTTTCAAATGACACCAAGGTATTGACCTTGTGACCTTGACTGTGACCTATATGCTAAAAATAGTTTTTTTAAACCTTTACCATAACTGTTGAACCATGAGAGATAGGGACTTAATATTTGGTATGCATACTCCACTAATCAAGATTTTTCAAATGATGCCAAGGTCATTAACCTTGTGACCTTGACCTTTATGCTGAAAATAGCTCTTTTTTTCGAACTTTGTGCCACCGGGCGCATAGTGTTTCACAAACACATATTGTTCAAGCTGCAACTTAGCAATCTTTCCTGACAAATTGACTAACATTTAAGGACACATCTCTTTCCCAGCTTACCTTTACTGGGCTACAAAACAAACGACATTTAGATATGATGGAACGTATGGAAAGTCTATTGTCCTCATAAACCCTGAACAAAATATTATAAGATACTTCAAAGGATTTTCCAAGTTATTCGTTAAATTAAACTTTAGAGTCGTTCGTTGCTCGAGTAAGACTATAACACCCTTTTTTGTCACGAGTCACCTAGATATTGACGTCATTTTCACATTTCGACGGCACAATGATGGAGAAAATCATAACTTGTCATAAGCTATTTATAGAACATGTGCATGACTATAGGTGTGTCAAATTTCACTTTGATCTGAATCATGGTTTCGTAAATATAGGATTTTTTGATCATCCCTCGTAATTCACTTCATGGGTGAAAGAATCTAGTATGTTTTTGCTTTGTTTTATTTGTTGTTTACGTATACTTATGACTTGTTTGGTTATTTTGTCCTAGCATGTTTGGCTTTGTCTTGTTTGTATTTACATATATATATGACATTATTTGATTATTCTGTCATTTATTTCAGTAAATAAATGACCTCTTCTATTCCTCTACTGAATGTTATATCTTGTCTTTAATAGGGAGGTAAAGTTATTTTCAGGTATCCATAAAACAGGTTTATGATAATAAAACATTTATGGGTGCTGATCTTTAATATTTTGTATTTGGCTCCTTTTCTTTAAATAGAACAGTTGTATGTGGCCTTTGCGCATGCGCAGTTTTCTAGCGTCAGTCGCCATTTTTATCAATTCACTGAGAAATTCCAATAAGAAATAAGTAACTACCGCCCACCCCACCTCCAGCATTTTTCAACATAATTTGTAAAATCATATTCAATATATTATGTAAAATTTGTATGTACATAAGATAAGCCTTTAAACAAATTTTTCAAATTGCACATATGGTAAAAAACATTTCCTTCAAAAAAGATAATAACTTATGCATACCTTAAATTAAATCATTAAAAAGTTTAATTATTTATAATTGACTTGTACGATGTTGTGTTTCAAGGACAGGTAACTCAGGTGTGGAAAATGACCAACTGAGTGCCGATTTATGAGTTATCATTTATAGGAATGACATGTAGGCTGCTTCAGCATTGGTATTGTTATGTACACAAAAGGGTTCTTTACATTGTTTGTACACAAAAGCGTTGACCAAAAGAAGGAGAATGTCTTCGTAATAGTAAGATCATATGAAGAGAAATCTTCGTCATGAAGAATGGGTGGAGCGAAGCGGAGCCTATTCTTCGTGACGAAGATTTCTCTTCATATGATCTTACTGACTTAGAACAGAACCTCAGCCAATCAAATGGATGGATTAGAATATAAACTCCTCCCACGACTGTGTCATATATAAGGCTCAACTTGACCGATCGTTGTACATATCGAGCACGCAACCAATATCGAACACACGCGGTTTTAGAATTGACTCCCAACCGATTCAGGTTAGCACGGGATTAAATGAAATAGCTTGATTTTCTGGGGGAAATGGTATGGTGAAAATATTTAAGTTACTGAACTAATGAATACCCATGTAACAAGAATCGAAATATCTATATTTAAAAAAATGATTGTATTAAGATGACAAGGCCCTAGTCAGCAGGAGTGTATCGCTGTCTAATATCAAATAAAAATTAGATAAAAATTGTGATTAAATCTGTCTTCAAAGACAAGGTTCGTCTCTGATATACATGGCGATGGTTGTATTTTCTGTATGTACCAAATTGTGAAAAAAATAATATTAAAAAAGGCGACAAAAGATTACAGTGGGAAAAAAAGTGTAGCAAGGCCTAGAAAGTTTCAATATCATTGTAAACAGCACGTGGGTTTTGAATAGTTTCTTTTTGTGTGCTGAACAAAGACCAATGAAGACACACCCATATAACTGTCAAGTGAACCAATCAGATAACGTTGAATTTTTCAGAAATAGAAGAATTCTTCACCATGAAGAATCAATTCTTCGCGAGAAATGGAAGCATTTGATTGGCTGAATAAGTAGGTTATGTTCTAAACTCTATCTGAAATAACAGGGTCAAATGAATGGGGAACAGACTATATATTCAATATTTTATCTATCTTTGACGATTGTTTTGAATAAGAAAATATAATGTCATGTTTTTTGTGTGCGTACTGTTGCGCTTCCTATATGAATATATATACTTTTACAAGTAAATGCAACAATTAATTATCTTATTTGTGTTACTAAGCACGAAGAAGAACGACCGAGTATAAAAAATTGATAAGGTTAGAACTAAGAAGGATGGTATATTTCACTTTTTATTTCGATTAAAAACTTTACTTATATGTAATTAAACGGAGTCGGCAACTATATAGTAAATGAGTTTAACATTAGTGCTAAATTTTAAAACCACTGGATTCTACTGACAGCAAAGAAACACTTGGTAAATGCTAAAAACTGACCTGTGTATAAACAGTTAGATTGTTTGTGATCTATGTTTAGTATGTTTGGCTTTGTCTTATTTGTATTTACATATACATATGACATTGTTTTATTATTCTGTCTTTTATTTTAGTAAATAAATGACCTCTTCTATTCCTCTACTGAATGTTATGTCTTGTCTTTAATAAGGAGGTAAAGTTATTCAGGTAACCAGAAATATGATAATGTACGTATATGAAATGCAATTTAGGGTAAAATTTGAATTCGATAATTTTAAGGACGCTCTGAACAATGCACACTAAAGAGCTCTATTTATTGGGTAGTTTTATGCAGTTAGAGTGATCTGTCCTTAGATGTAAGATTAAAGAAATTGTTATTTACCGTTAATTACATAACTTACAATAGATTAAAATATTTTTAGCTTATATAAGACCAAGAGTAAGAAATTTAATTATTTTCATTAATTTTCCCAGTGTCAGTAGACAACAGTGATTTCTGCTCACAAATGTACATTGTCTTTGAACATTATTCCTGCGCAAATAAGGCACGTACCCTATATTCTAAATGAATGAAAAAATCTCAATATGCATATCTTTATACGATATATTTTTCTCAGTGTCCAAAAAACAGTTTCTGCTAGTGTTTAGAGCTTCCTTAAGTTTGGTATATTTAAAACTGTTTTGGATTCTACATGACCAATTTTTTTTGTTATAATGCATTTCTTAAATTCATACAAATTAGTGATTATTTTTTATTGAATGAAACGTGTATCAACTTATTCAAAAAATGTTATAAACGCATAAGTCTTAAATATGATAAAAATAATAACTAGAACCGTTACTGAGTATATAGCTAAAAAATATTTTAATGAATCCACAAAGAGCTTCCGTTGGATTCCGAAGTACATGGATAGGGAATTTCATAATGTAGACGATATAATACATTTACAGATTTAAACAAATCCTTTTCTCCCAATGAACAAAAAATATTATTTCCTATCTAGCTTGTAACACGAGCTTTGATTGGTTACGGGTGTAAATATCCGTGCACCCGACTTGAGCCGGGTGTAAATAAAACGTGACGTCACAATGCATAGTTTTTCTATAATACAAAGCAAATCGATATGTTGAGACACACTCTAAAGCATTGTTATGGGTACAAAGGAAATAAATTCGTTATCCAGGTTCAATAAGGGTGTACGGGGATTTACCCCAGGTTGTCCATTCCCGGGTGTATGGAATACAACCCGGGGTAAATCCCCGTACACCCTTGATTGAACCTGGATAACTAATAAAGTCTTTTGCAATACTGGGTTCATATTTGCTGAACTTATTATCATTTCATTGATTAAATTTACCTCTGAATTAATTTTTGCTCCTAGCGCCGTCACTAAATTCATTCCTATTAATTGCATGACAAATATGAATACAAGAATGATAACGTTAACGACCCCAAAAGTACTGTGAACAATACCATAAACACCGAAGCAGATGCTTGGAATGGTGAGCATATAATTCAAAAGAACGTTCGGTTGAATGACGCTGTTTGCTGTTTCTAGTAGCTCTGCGACTTCATGGTGTTTTTGTCTCAGTCGTCCAAGTTCTAGAGCAGACATATTATCTTTTGCTTTAGCAGTGTCAATTTGTCTCGTCACACCTTGAAACTCCTTAATGATTAAATGTAAAAAGACAAAAATAACTGTCGTTTCGGCATCTAGTAGAAGAGTCCAGTGCAAACACGCAACTGCGTCGATTATATTTGCCAAATCAAAAAGAAATCCATGGTTATATTGGAATGGAAGAAAGCGACTGATAAAGAGTCCAGATTCGTCTAAAACACGAGAACTTGTTAAGACAGCATCACATGTCACAGTAACTATTACAGATATTACCATAAACGCAAATACAACAGTAGTCACTCGTTTCATTTTAGCGCAATCTACCACAAAGCCATATTTTCCTTGAAATCTCCCAAATTTGGATAGGATTTCGGGTAGATGTCTTGAAAATGCAACAATGAACACTGGAAACATGATGGTGTTGCTGATGTAGGCGACTGCAAAAACAATGCGACCCGTCAGTTTGTCAGAAAACTCGTCATAGATTACAAAGCCAGTTAGTATTCTAATGATGCCAGAAACCAAAATCAGCATGTACACAACGTTTAAAATTATTTTCCCGGCTACCTTGGGTTTTGCGCCTTGTATGTCAATGAAATATCCACCCACTTTCAACATTAAGATAGGATAATGTAAAATTTGCTCCAGTGTTCGACTACTGTTTTTCCCGTTTTCTACTGACACTGGTGAAACAACTTGATCGGCCATCCTGTATCGAGAGACTGAAGAAATAATGGACGAGAATAACTAACTAATATTTATTGTTAATGACCCTGGAAATGAACCTGTTATCTCATCTTAACTCATCTGCAAAGCTATATCAAAAACAAATACTTTTATGTTCCTAATGGGTGCTTTAGAATAACATGATATTATGTCACAGTAGTAACAAAAACTGAAAAAGGTTTGCAATGCAACCTTTGCGAAATCTTAACGATAATTGATTACTTGGACTGTGTTCGTATAATTTTGTTTGATTGTTCAAATGAAACTTTTTTGCAGATAAAATAAAATTTCCCTAGGTTTTTGATTCATTGGATTTTTTAAAAATGTAATATCTGATATGATTGTACTATCCAATTAAATAAGGAATCGGTCTCTGTATTATATAAGAATAGGCCTCCTCTAGAAACAATCTGATTCTGGATAAAAAAAAATCTTAATATCAATCGTTAAATTAAATTTACAGGAAGAATTGAAAAGATCCTATAAAAGACCGGATGTTCCAAATGAAATTACACTACTCAATGTCATATCGTGTTTTTGGAGATGAAACAGTTTTTTAATTTTTATTTATTTTAGGATTGATCTATCTGCAAGAAATGGCGTATGCCCTGTGGTAATGCACTTTGAAAAAACATTATGCGCCTTGAAGAAAAATGCTTTAAAATTTGGAGAAAACCAACACCCTTTTCATTTTTTTTCGAAAGTGCGCTTAAATTATACATTGACATAATTACCATAAAGATACTTGACGCACGAAAATTGAATCAAGCAAAATCTTGGACCTACAATTTAGTAACAGATAGTATCATTTTCTTATATTGGTTCCATGAATAGATCCTCCTTCATCGAGAATGAGGAGACGATAAGTAAAAGTCTCTCGGCCCAACTATTTATCTTTCCTTCTATATATATTTTACATCACTGGTATGATATTGATATACTTTAAGATGTCATCTGGTCCCACCTCTGAGGTTTTGGATAGTCCATGTTTGCTATGCTCCAATTTTGTATTGTTTAGTGGACTTTTGAGCTAGAATACTGTTCGTTATCTCCATATATTTCATTTCCTTGAATAAATTTGATTTAACATAAAAAAGAAAATTGAAAAATTTGAAAAAAAAAAATTCCTAAAAGAAACACACCCTATTATAATATGTTCACAAATAACTAGATACTCATAAATATGGATATGATAGAGAAAGAGAGACGATGAAGTAGGGCAAACATCACCAGGGAGAGCCCAGAGTGAAACACTGTTTTGCAATGAATATGTTGCAATGTTTCTTTACAACTACAAACAAACAGCTTTCACCTGACACTATTTACCCTCACTCAGACATTTATTAATTTGTTATTTACGAGTAAAATTTGATTAAATTTAAACATATAATTATCATTTAATGGTCTCTAAATGTGTCTTACAATCATATGCGTTTTTATCACAATATCTATTTTTAATACCTAAAAAGTGTTTATGTTTCATTGTTTAAGGTTTTGTTTGCTAAATCTTATTTCATTCTTAGATGTATCATTTAACATACTTTTTTGTCTTCTCATGTTGTAGCTGCATTGTAACTGTAAAGCTACTTTTTTTACCGTCTGTCTGTATTTCTGTGTGTCTGTACATGTAACACTTTCGTTTCCATGCGATATTTCGAGAAGCCCTTGATCTTTAGCAGTGAAATTTTATACAACTCCCGATGGCTTAAGTAAGATTTCTTTTGATTGTGAGGTCAAAAGGTCAAAGAAAAGGTCATAAATTCAAATATTATGTTTGTTATAAAACATGCATTTCCTCGTGTTAATTTAAATGTTTTTAATTCTTTTTTTTTAATCTAAAAAAAATTAAGAAAGTTTTGATTTTACACGCATTAAAAAAATTAAATTTCACATTGAAGCAAATATAAAACCAATGTTATAGCAACATATAGATAAATGTACAAAAAAAGAAGAAGAAGGTGGTGATTTTATCCTTACCTGGGATTTTTTTTTATCAACCATCAAATATTTTCAATGTTACCGACAGCTGCATGCAGAATTTATGTAATGTTATAATTCTGTATTTCACGAAGTATCGGGAGGCCATGAAAAACATCGTAGAATTCATTAATATTTAGAGATTACCTGAGAATCGACTTCAGATCGGAGAAATGTTATCCAAATAATCTTCAACAAATGGCAGCTTATTCTCCAAGTTAGGCAGAGAGTATTTAACACAACCAGTGTATTGCTAAATAGTCCATAAAGTAAAATAAAAGTATATATACATAAAATCAGAGTCGTTACAGCAAAATGTGAGCGTAGAAGAGTACTGCCATTTCTAAGCAGATTTTCCACATCATTTAGCTGTTTCCGTAGCCTTTCGAGTTTACTTGCTGTTATGTTGCCTTCCTCTTCGATGATCCTTATTTTTTCGTCTATGGCTTGAAATTCTTTCAGAATAAAAAGAGAGACAATGGAAAGAATAACGAACATTGACACAGATATGAGAGTGATATAGATATGCAAAACCGAATCAGTATTAAGCTGTAGAGCGTCGGAAAGATAGGAAAACTTTCGGATGCCAAACAGCCTTATGTCATTAAGGATCAATGAATTTTTGATTGTGCAAAAAAGATAGCCCGATAAAAGCTCGGTCAACAAAAGTATCGTAGATGTCATGAAAAAGACGTTTTTACTCGGTGACGTAGCATATCCATATTTTACTTGAAATGTTGAAAATTTTGATAAAAGTCTTGACAACTTCATTGAAATAGTGAGCAACAGAAATGGAAATAGGATCAATTCACAAAATCCAGCGCTCGAAACACTTTGGATGAAACTCTGAACCGAAACGTTTTCACATTGCAAAGAGTCACCCAATATTCTTGCTGCTTGTCCAAAAATAGACAAGATGACAAACCCAGCAAAAAGGAACTTGGGAACTAACATTGGTTTCCATATAATGATGTCCTCTTTGAATTCAAACTCAATGTAGACACCGCAACATTTTAATATCGTTAAAGGAAGATGTAAAATCTCCTTTAAGGAATCCTTTACCGAATGTATTAATACAGAAGAATCGCTATCTGTCCCCTCCATAATGTCAAGAATCTAGGAATGCAGCAAAGTTATGTCCTTATATAATCAAAAAATAATTTCATAATGTTTTTGCAAATGCAATTTTATTAATGTGTGCAAATAAATGAGCACGAAGCAAATACTGATTTCCCAAGACACTGCAGAAGCTGCAATATCAATTGCATATAAAAATTATCAAGTGCGTAGGGGTTTGCTCAATAGTGAAATATGATTATATTCATATTCAAAATGTGCAATAAAGCAACAAATATCAGCAAAAATCCTTTAATACTTTTATTTTGAATCAAGAGAAAGCAAGGTGATGCAACTAGATATATTGAGAAATCTTCATAATTTTTTCCCGAAATCCTTTGAACTCCAAAGTATGTAAACATAATTTTACTTCCCTTAATAGTCATACTTGAAGGAGGAAAATTACGGATTCATTTTGTATACTTTATCGAATTCGATAAATACGGGTGAAATATATGGAGAAAACGAATGTATTCGAACTCAAATGTCCACTAATGAATAAAAAATAGGAGGCACGCAAACACGGACCTCAGGAACATCAGAGGTGGAATCAGGTGCAATGGAGGAGTGAACATCCCCTGATATAACGAATCATGGGTACAGCAAAGTTAATTCGCAGGCCCCCTGAACTTCATTAAATCCAAGTTTTACTACAGGTTAGTATATAATCCCCAGATTGAGCAGACAAACAAGAGTTCAATTCTTGAGACTATAGGCTGTGGCGGCTTAGGGATTGGGTTTACAGGTGTCATGGAAAATATATGCTTAGAAACATCATTAGGCGAAGTATTGCGCAAGCAAACATACTTTTGTACGGCAGTGCAGAAATTAATATTATTTATTCGGATGGTGGAGTGGGATATAAAACCCTATACACATTAAAGATGCTGAAAATATACCACACATATTTTCTTACATATTGTCCTTTGAATTGGAGATACTTACATGGCACCTGATCCCGCATTTTGATATTTTAGAGATCTATGTTTAATATCATGCTATATCAATATATATACAGTGTATATCTTCAGGTAGTGCATATTAAAGAGTTTTCCAAATCAAGCTTTCTGAGGGTAAGAGGGGGGGCTTAATCCGGAGAAGGGGGGTTACATTGGAATGCATAGACATATAAGGTTTTTTTTCATTTCAAAAAAGAGTTCTCACTAAATAACATTAATATCATAAGTCTTACTTGATCACATATAAAACATCCAAAATGTCCAAAAAAGCTGTAAGTCATTACCTTTGAACTAATTTTCGCTCCCATTGAAGCTACTAAATTCATTCCAAATAATTGTATCACAAATATGAAGACTAAAATCATGACATCCGAAATACCAAGGTTGCTGTAGACAATCCCATAGACACAAAAGCAGATGCTTGGAATTGTGATCATGTAATTTAGAAGAACGTATGGCTCTATGACGCTGTTTGCTGCTTGAAGTAGCTCCGTTATCTCGAAGTGTTGAAGCCTAAGATTTTGAAGTTCTTCTGTAGAAACGTCCAGTTCTTTTCTTAATATGTCAAGCTCTTTAGACACTTCCTCGAACTCTTTGATAATTAAATATGAAAAAACAAATACAAGTAGTGTGTTTGAGTCCATGAGAAGGGACCAATGTATGGTGGCTAGTGATTCTATCACGCACGCCAAATCGAACGTATACCCATCCTTGTAGCGGAATGGAAGCAGACGGGTGATAAAAAGTCCAGATTCCTCTATAATACGAGAGTTCGTTATTACAATTACACAAACTCCAGTAAGCATAACAGAAACAACCATCACTATAAACGTTCCTATAACCATCGTTTTTATTTTTCTAACGTCTGCTGCAAAGCTGTGATTGATACTTTAAAAATTTGGATAGAATATCGGGTAAATTTCTTGAATAAGAGATCGTGAAAGCGGGAAACATTAAAGTGGTGCTAATATAGGCAACTGCAAACACTATTCGGCCCATAAGTTTGTCAGAAAAACCGCCAAATATTACAAAACCAGCTATAATTCTTATGACAACAGAAATCGAGACTAACATGTAAATCACGTTCAAAATAATTTTTCCCGCCAACCTCCATCGATCTTCATGAAAGTCAATGTAATATCCGCCTATTTTCAGCATCAATAAAGGATAATGTAAAATCTGTTTTATTGTTGGAGAACTCTTTCTTTCGTTTTCCGATGGCATCGGCGATACGACTTGAATACGGGGCATTTTGAAACTGAAACAGATCAGATCAAATCGGCCGAACATGAATAACTTTATGAGAAATTCCGAAAGATTTTTATCAGGAATTTACCAGAAAATCGAATCCGGGATCTCCCTTATATTGATCGATTAGTAATATCGAAAACAAATACTGTCATTAAAAGTTGGCGGTAACTAAAACTATTTGCACAACTCGTAGAACGACACCATTAATGAGGATCAGTTTGATTTTAATGTTCTGGACGCTGCAGTAGCATTGAGTTGTGTAAATGAGATATATTGCTTATCAAATTACTCTAATGATGATCAGAGTTCCATTTAATTACAAATATAATGGTATATGTTACCGTGCTTGACCGTATAGCCGTAGGTACAATATTCTAACACCATGTTTGCTACATATTTATCAATCATTAGACTCGGAATCTTCTGAAGAATTCTTTATTTATGTATGATTATTCTAAGAATTTGAAATCTATCTGCAAAAATTTTCTGCATTATAGAAAAAACCTCACCATAAGAACTGCAGAGTTTTCTTGATATCATCTCACGTTACCGTTAGATTCTCAACATGTGATCAAAAAATGACAAAAATAACGAACCATTATTAAGCATAATAGTCCATTGAAGCAAGACTGTTGCTATCCCTGTTTCATCAACTTAATTATTTGTCAATAGGTTGCCTCATTTCAAATATTGTTCGTACGTAGTGTATTCTTGCGTATCGAATGAAATAGGTGATATAAATTTTAGATGAATGTAATAACAGTATCTGGTGAAGATATTGAACAAAGATCGATCTCATAAAAACTAGAAACAGGAAAATTTTGTGAACAAAGCAAATCCACAGAGCCCGAAAATGCCAGAGATGGGCTCGGGGGCCTTGGAAGAGTAAGCATTCCCTGTTGACCTGTCACACCCGCTGTGAGCCCTATGTAAAGGGGAAATGTCTCAAACTGTTCATTCTGTGTGAGAGAAAGAACTAATCGAGGGTCGTAAGCCCGGGATTAGTTCTTTCCTCACAGAATGGACTCTTTGAGGCCTTTCTCCCACTTAAAACATGATTTCCTTTGTTCTGAAAGAGCAAGGTACGGTTTCAATACAAATTAAGCCCTATATGTTTATTAAATATGAAAGTGATATAAGGAATCCAAATTCATTCTTTCTGAATCATAGGAATTCCTTGCAAAATACGGGAAAATGCACCAGTTAATGACGTCACAAATCGTTTTTCTCAAATGACCTCCTTAATGCTAATTGTGACGTCCATAACTGGTGCATTTTCCCGTATTTTCTTGAAAAGTTGCAGAAGACATCAATTTTCATTGGAATTTTCTTTCAAAAAGCCTACTTTGCCACCGTCGCCCAGAAAGATTTTGACATATGTGATTTCTCATAGCAGTTTACATAATATATCCAAAAATTAAAGTGGGCGACGGTAGCAGACACTACTTTCTGAAGGAAAGTAAAGCACAGAAATGAGTCATTTTGCTGCTTTTCTGCATTAAACTTAGAAATGTACCGAATTAATGACGTTATATTTTCAGAAAGGTCCTCCTTCATGCCATGTTCTTAAATGATTTATCAAATCCATCTACTCAACTATTATTAAAGCCAATTTTAAAACTTTTTAAGAACATAAAATTTTTAAGGCATAATAAAGCACAAACCGTACTTTCTTCTTTAGATAAAAAAAAGTACAAAACTGATATCAGGAATGACATTTAATGACAAGTCCATTGTTTACAGAATGGACAATTCAGATAAGCTAGAGGTTAACAGCAATTTGTTGAAAAGCCGTTGTATTTCCAGATCAAAATAGTAAAAAGTCTTTGTCTAAAGAATAGATTTTTAAATATTAATTATATAATACTTATTTATTAATGCTAATAAATAGTAATTTAATAGTTTCAGGTGAATTTGGGTGATACTAGTATTTAAACAAGTATGCAATGATTCAAAATCATTTTATTACTTGCGTCTTAAAGCATACATGTTTCCTTTTGATGGAGAGAGTATGTGAAAGAATCAAAAACTAATGAAAAAAGCACGAAATCGGTGATGTATAAACTGGAAACAGAGTCAAACAAAATATTTTCCAAACGCTGATCCAGAAATGAACTTCTCCGAATAAATACAGATAACCAAATTCAGATGAAATCTGGAAATATATAATTTGAATTCAATTTCGAGGATATATTGACCCCAGTAGTGCATGCAAACTGTGTTCTGAGTCTCGGATTAGCCAATAGCCAAACCTCGACCTGATTATGTATTTCAAATCAAATCTAGAAATGTTTCAATTTTAATTATTTTCTACGGAAACATCTCCTGCAGCAGTGTAATGTTCATGGTGTATACTGTTTTCTGGGAGGTGGATTTTATAGGAGCCGTACTTTGATCACAAAAATGTGTCATTTGAATGCAAAGTTTGCGCAAATTATAGTTTTGAGCATTGAAATAATGTGCATTATTCGTGAATTTAAAAGTGTAAAATCAAGCAGATGCTGCGCAGATATTGTGTTCTGGTTTAAATGATATTTCTACATTCATTCTGTAATTCATATGTACAAAATTAAATTGTACTAAATGCAATAGAATGGCGAGTTACAGGTAAACCCTGGCATGTGTTCAAGAGTGAAAAAAAAAACAAACAAACAAACAAAAACAAACAAACAAACAAAAAAACATATACATTAAATTTTAATGTATATGTTTTTTGTTTGTTTGTTTTTGTTTGTTTTTTTTGGTTTTTTTTTTGTTTTTGTTTCTTTGTTTTGTTCACTCTTGAACACATGCCAGAGTTGTTTACCTGTAACTCGCCATTCTGTTTGTTTTAAGTGTCCATTATTTTTGGAAAACTGTTTATTCGTAAAAAAAAAAAAAAAAAATTGGACAGTTTTCAAAAAATAATCGACACTTACGGGTGTAATGGATTGTGAAGGGAGCTAGCTCAACATTAAGCTTTCGAATGGACAACATGAACAAAAGGTTTACGCCACAATCATGTTTAAAATATGAATCAGGTATTTGGAA
The DNA here is from genome assembly GCF_032062105.1 of Saccostrea cuccullata. NCBI lineage: Eukaryota > Metazoa > Mollusca > Bivalvia > Ostreida > Ostreidae > Saccostrea > Saccostrea cuccullata. The sequence goes on from NW_026940875.1 coordinate 44,590, forward strand.
CATTCAATAGTCAAAATTAGTATCAAAACAAAGACCTAACAATTGGATTGAAACACGTTAGCCAAAATACGACTTAGTGATAGATATTTGCTAAAAAGTTCTGCCTAGTAAACACATTAGTGGAAACTATTGTTAATTAATAAAACTTCGTCGATATATCTGAATGTCGAAGTAGAAGTTTTTGAATATTTTTGCGTCATGGCAATATAAAAGCAGATCGGCTAAAAAAGGAAGCACAATTAGTACCCATGGCATTCAAACAGGTGGATGACTTGGTCTCCAAAGGCTACATGTAATAACATGAATATTGTCAAAGAGGAACTTAAGCATCCTTTAAATATTATTTTCAGAACACGTGTGGTTACAATCAGATTTTTTAGAAATTATTTTGTTGATGACCAATCATACGATGAGCAAATTTCCCAGTGCTGTTTGGTATTGAAGAAGCAGCTGTTTTTTTTATATTAAGAAAACTAGTTCTTAATTTATTATGAGGAATGGTTATGTGAGATGAAGAAAAGTCTTACGATTTGATGTATTTGGCTTTTTTTTTAATGTTGATATAAAATTTTGTAAAAGTTCGTTTGATTTTCTGAGGATTCATATCTGTTTACACCATCTCTATAACATACTGTCACACATACAATATCTGAAGTTTTTCCTTTGCAGCAGGTAATATTTTTGTAAAAAGATAAGATAAGGGACTGATAGAGAATTTGTTGGATCCGACAACATACTCAGTATTTTTCTTTGTTAGGATTTTATGAAGGTATGAATCCAATATAAGTAGGGTAGATGAATCTCATCTTGGTTGACAGGAATGTTTTCAAAGTATGAAATGTGATTTTAAGAATTTCATCCTTGGAAGTTAATCCGAGAGTATACGTAGGATTTTCATAAGCAGAATAAAAACAAAGTTCTTACAAAATACAGTCAGAATAATGAGTCGAACAAAGACAATATTGTTACCAGTCTCGTCTGCTAAAACCATTACATTGGCTTGCATTTTACCTTTTCTAGTACAATTTTAGCTCATATGAGCTGAAGGATCAAGTGAGCTTTTCTGATAATATTTTGTCTGGCGTCCGTCTAGCTGTCCATCGGTCTGTAAACTTTTCACATTTTCGACTTCTTATCAAGAACCGCTGGATCAATTTTAACCAAACTTGCAACAAGGTACCATTGGGTGAAGGGGATTAATGGCGTCTTTTAAAAATCTCAAGAACCACTGAGCCAGGAAAGATGAAACTTATTTGGAAGTATCCTCAGGTGTAAATTCCAGTTTGTTCAAATCATGACCCCTGGGGATAGGGTGGGGCCTCAGTGGACGATCAATGTTTTACACAGAAATATATAGGAAAAATCTTTTTCTAAAGAACCACTGGGCCAGGAAAGATAAAACGTACGTGGTAACATCCTCATGTAGTGTAGATTTAAGTTTGTTTACATCATGAAATCGGGGGGGCCACAATGGACGATCAAAGTTTTGCGTAGGAAATTAGTGTAACGAGTATGCGAGCTGATCAAACATCAAATTTTAAATAGATTGTATATATACCTATGTACATGTAAAACCTTGACTTTTCATTGTGACCCGGCCTGATTAGAACAATCTTGACTCTATACTATTTCCGAGGATAGTAATATATAGGAAAAACATTTTAAAATCTTCTTCTGAAGAATAGTAAGCCATGATTGTTCATATTTATATAATTGTATCCTCAGATAGTGTAGAGTCAAGATTGTTCTAATTATGACCCCCTGGGGTAGGGCCGGGCCACAATGGACGGTCAAAGTTTTACATAGGTGTATATACAATCTATTTAAAATTAGATATTTGATCCGCTCGCATACTCGCTACACTAACTAATGAAGCGAGTATGAGAGCGAATTTAACATCATATTTCAAATAGATTGGTGTTTATAGGGAAAATCTTTGATGAAGAACAGAAAAGTCATGATTGTTCATATTTTATGGAAGCATCCTCAGGTAATATAGATTCAAAAGTGTACAAATCATGTTCCCCCAGGGGTAAGGTGGGGCCACAATTGGGGGTCAAAGTTTTACATAGGAAAATATAGGAAAATATTATTAAAATGTTCTTGAGAACAGCAAAGTCAAGGTTAGTCATTTTTATATTGAAGTATCCCAGGTAGAGTAGAATCAAATTTGTTCAAATCATGATCCCGGGGTAAGGGCGGGGTCACAAAGGACGATCAAAGTTTTACATAGGAATATATAGGAAAAATCATCTCAACATGCTTAAGAACAGCAAAGTCATGATTGGTTATGTTTTTATGGAAGCGCCCTCAGGTATAGTGTAGATGCAGATTTGTAAAAAGCATGACCCCTGGAGGTAGGGTGGGACCAAAATAAAAGTTCAAACTTAGAGGGAAAAAACAGTTATAGTAAAAAAAATATGTAATCATCCCTATTTAGTGTAGATTCAAATTTGCGTAGATTTACATTTGTTGAAATCATACCCTCTTTTTTAGGGTCAGGACAACTTATGCATTTACTAAACTGATTTTTGCTTATTCCTAGCCACAGTGCTCATGTGAGCGAAGTGCCCCTTTGGCCTCTTGTTTAATATATTATTTCTAAAACATTTAATCTTTTCTGATAGTGTACACGTCTTCTTTTTCATATCTAGCCCAACATTTAGCAAAATCTTTGACAAAATACATAAAAGAAACGAAGTTCCGTCGCCAATTGAAAGATCAGGGTTCCCTGTAATCCCTGGCATTTCTGGTAACAGTTTGACAGTAAAAAAAACCTGGTACTCAATGGTCACTGTATGTTTTCAAAAAACAACAGCGTGTAAGAATATCTTAACAATTTTTTAAAATCAAAAATTGTTGTTATCCACGTTTGTATGAAATTCATATAGATAATGGAACTTGAATTCATTGTTTCATCACTCAAAACAAATTTACAATAAGATCCACTTGACAAAAACAGCAAAAGTCTTAGAAATGCAAAGAAATGCAATTGCAGAAAAAACACATTAATATGCACTTTTCTTAAATATTAGTGGTCTTTATTTCATATTCTTATTCGGGGAGGCAGTTCGATTTCTGGAGGAGTCTAGAAAGCATATTCTATGCGAAAAAATAGAAAGATTAATGAGAGGAAGGAACCAAAATCAGGAATGCATTACAAATTTCTTTGTGACAGCGTCCAAACCTACACGCCATGAAAAGTAAAGGAGGTTGGGGATAAACAGAAAGTTAATGGTTTGTCATGTCAACAATATTTGACAGATTTTTCACCCTTTGACTTGTTTCGTTCTCCAAATTTAAAAAAAAACACCTTTCAGAAAGAAGAAACAAGTCCAGGAAAAAATCATAGGACCTGCCATATTCCAGTATACGAAGGGTCATACTCAAAATATGTTCTTAAAACAATGAGAAATTAAATAAAATCTGACAGACATGTATTTTAATCAAAAGAGAATATACCGGTATAAGTGAAATCATTAAGACTAAATCATTTAAAAGCGGGGGTTTTCTTTTGTCTCTATCCTCGCATCGATGACATTATTTATTGAACAGACCTTATATAATGTGGTCCATGTCAGAATTCACCGATGAACGACAAAATACTAAGTAAACTGTAAGAATAGATATTCTTTCACCAGCCAAATAACAAGTAAAAGTTGACAAAATGTACGGTTAAAGTTGGATATTAGAAAATAAAACTTTTATGTATGATTATAAACAAAATCATGTATTCGCTTAAAAGGCCATGTGATGCTTTATCCAGTTATATACATATACCCTCGGGTAATGTAGATTAAAGCCGCTTAGTCCGATTCTAATCTCGAAAAAATATATTCGTTTTTCTTCTTGAAAAATAATTGTTCATAAATTGTTTCAACTTTTGTCAAATTATATCCCCAAAGTCTTCTTCTTGTAAAAGATATCGAAATTCAAAAGTTAAAAAAAATAATTTTTGTTAGGTCACACAAAAATAATCCTATGTTGATATGGCGTGAAACCACCTTCGAATAATTAAATTCATCGCTTATATCTTATGAAGAACAAACCCGAGCATTTTTTTTTTCACAACAAGGTATACTTATACCTGTACAGGGACAATATTTTAGCCTTCGTTACTAAACTTCCTTTAGAAAAATATATATTTTCCTTTATTCTTTGAATATGCATATTAATATGAAAATTACTATGGATTATATTCAATGAATTCCTTCATTTTTAAAAGATACATTATGACTTGTATGGCTTCTACTAATGCAAAAAAAAAAAATAATCGGGTTTGAATTATCTTCATTAAATTAGATAAAACCGATAAATTCATTTTTTTCAAAGGTGATTTCACAACTGTTACAGCAATCGCAACTGTTCACAACAGATCTTAACTTCCTGTTAGAAACTTCTGTTTGTCAATAAGGTTTCTGATCTATGTTTTCCTTGTAAGGATTGTTGTAATAAACTATTAAATCAATCTTATAATTTATTTTTCTACATTTTCTATGTAATGACGTACTTTTATTGTGTAAGATAATATGTGCCTGTTTCGGATTAATTAAGCGACTTTAAAAAGCTTTCTGGTGGTAAATTGGGCTCTCTGGGGAAGGGGGGTGTCATCGGAATGCATAGGATTTTTTTCAAGAAGAGGGTTCTCACTAAATAACATTTATATCGTAACCCTCACTTGATCACATTAACTTCCGAATTGTCAAAATAAAGCTGTGAGACATTACCTTTGAACTAATCTTCGCTCCCATCGCCGTTACTAAAATCATTCCAAATAAATTTATTACAAATATGAAGACTAAAATCATGACATCCGCAATACTGAGGCTGCTGTAGACAATTCCATAGACACAAAAACAGATGCTTGGAATTGTGATCATGTAATTCAGAAGAACGTATGGCTCTATGACGCTGTTTGCTGCTTGAAGTAGCTTTGTTATCTCGAAGTGTTGAAGCCTAAGACTTTGAATTTCTTGTGCAGAAACGCCCAATTCCTTTCTCAATATGTCAAGCCCTTTGACCACTTCCTCGAACTCTTTGATAATTAAATAAGAAAAAACAAATACAAGTAGTGTGTTTGAGTCCATGAGAAAGGACCAATGTAAGGTGGCTAGTGATTCTATCACGCACACCAAATCGAATTTATATCCGTCCTTGTACCGGAATGGAAGCAGACGGGTGATAAAAAGTCCAGATTCGTCTATAATACGAGAATTCGTTATTACAATTGCAAAAACTCCAGAAAATATAACAGAAACAAACATCACTACAAACGTTTTCGTGACCATCGTTTTCATTTTCCTGACGTCTGCTGCAAAGCTGTGTTGTGATTGATACTTTAAAAATTTGGATAGAATATTGGGTAAATTTCTTGAAAATGAGATCGTGAAAGCGGGAAGCATTAAAGTGGTGCTAATGTAGGCAAGTACAAACACTATTCGGCCAATAAGTTTGTCAGAAAAACCGCCAAATATTACAAAACCAGCTACAATTCTTAAGACCACAGAAACCGACACTAACATGTAAATCACGTTCAAAATAATTTTTCCCGCCATCCTCCGTCGATCTTCATGAAAGTCAATGTAATATCCGCCGATTCTCAGCATCAATAAAGGATAGTGTAAAATCTCCTTTATGGTTGGAGAACTCTTTCTTTCGTTTTCCGATGGCATCGGCGATACGACTTGAATACGAGACATTTTGAAACTGAAACAGAAATAAAAACAAGAATAATCTGATGAGATATTCCGAAAGACCCTTTCCAGAAAACAAATGTTTATTTATCGAAAACAAATACCCTATTAATTAATATACAAACCCTTTAGATGCTCTGGACGCTGCAGTGGCATTGGGTTGTGTAAATGAGACATATTGCTCATCAAATTACTCTTATGGAGATAATCGTTCCATTTAATTACAAATATAATGGCATATGTCACCGTGTTAGACCATATAGCCGTAGGTACAATACTCCAACACCATGCTAGCTGTATTCATCAATCACTAGACTCGGGATCTTATCTTCTGAAGAATTGTTTATCATTTAACTTTTAAGAATTTTAAATCAATCTGCATAGATTTCTGCATTATACAAACAAGGTCATCATAAGAACTTAAGGATTTGTGGATATCATTTCACGTTGCCGTTAAATTTCCAACATGTTATCAAATAAATGAAAAGATAACGAACCTTAATTAAGCTTGTATAGTGAGCAAAAGCTATGCTAATGTTCTCTGTGTATATTTACGTAACATTGTTGCTGAATGTCGAAAGCAGGATATAAATTGTTTTTAATATTTTTGATATTTTTAAATATAACATTCAACAGGTTATAGCAAATTCAAGTACATTGCTAACTGTCTTAAACATTGATTCATGAATAATAACATCAAGAAATGCGCTAAATCAAATTCTACGCTAACTTGTTTAAAAATCATTTTCCGCTAAATATCGTACATACCAAATATGATACATTTACAGTAAATGTACACAAAACTCTTCTTTGGCTCTGCAGTCTTCAACTGAAATAAAAACAAATCAACCACCCTTTCCAACAAATGTTAATTTAAAACAACCCTTTAGAAAATGCTAATAATGTCAGGAGTAAAAAAATATATTAGTAAAGCAACATGAAAATTTGTATGTTTATAAAATTTGATCAGTTTGGTTCAGGTAGGGCTTATAGTTACTTGGGAATGAAAATATAGGTCAGATCCAGCATCCGAAGCAAGTATGGTAGTGTCCTTGGCAATGAGAAGTAAACAATAAGGTCCATCCTTGCATCAAAAATTGTTTGTTTGTGAAAATATTCAGATCCAGCATCTGAAGCAAGTCTGGTAGTTTCAGACACAGGGCTTATAATTACTTGGGGAAAATATAGGTCAGATCCAGGAAATTAGTTTTTTTTCAAATTGAATATAAATTTTAAATTTTTTATAAAAAATCTCAGTAAACTTGGGAATGAAAATATAGTAAATACATTTTCTGCATCATCCATGCAAGTTTGGTTCAGGTAAAAAAAGTAGGTCTCCAGCATCCAAATCAACAGAAAAACCTCCAAATTTTACATAGACCTGACATTTTATATCAGTGTTTTGTATGGTGCAAGTTTGTATCCACATGTGAAGTTTGATACATATAATGGAAAGATCAAAAAAAAAAATGATTAAGCATATGAAGTTTGAAAAAATCTTGGATAGTTTCTTTGAAACTTAGCTTTTGCAAAGTGTGACGGAAGGACGGAATAAATTTGCCCCGGCCATATTCATGGCGGGGCATAACTAGTGATTTCTTCACTTAGTGAGTATGAATATAAAACGTCAGGTTATAGCAAACAACTATTTGTATAGTGAGCAAAAGTTATGCTAATTTCTCAATACAATGCATCAAGCATTTGTTAATAACATTCAAAGGTTATAGCAAACAACTATTTGTATAGGGACAAAAAGTTATGCTAATATCTCAACAAAACTCAATACAATGCACCATGCATTTTTTTAATAATAATGTCAGGAGTAAAAAAAATATCAAAGTCAGGTCACTTCTTGTGCCTGATTAAATAGTAAACAATAACAGTGAATTCAGATCACTACTTGTGTCTGGTTAAACTCATCAAACGAAGAAATAAATCAATCAAACGTTGCTAAGAATTCAATATTAGTTCAGGTTAATAATTACCCATCTAAACTCTTCCGAGCCTTGCTCTGTGAGGTCATGTTTTTGTTTTGTCTTTCTGTCTCTAACAGAACCTTTCTGATGGGGAGACCTCTGACTGTCAGAGCCCAGGGAGATAGTATATAAAGCAGATACACCCTTTATGCCTCGGCAAGGATGAGACAGGGGACCAGGCTATTACGTCGTTAGCCTGGTTCCCTGTCCCTGTTATGCTTCGTATACTCCGCGTCACTAGGGCCAGGTGGAGTACAATGGATTCTGAGTGAGTGAGGGCGAATCTGCACAGAATCTTACACAGAACCATTTTGACGTCCAATATAGCTCCGCTTCCTGTGAAGACGTTCATTGTGACGTCGTATTTTTCTACGTCGTCGACGTAACGTGTCATTGTTACGTCAATATTTTTTTCCGTGGTGATTTAGCGCGCATTGTTCTGACCAATCAAAGGAAAGCATAGAATGTTATCCACCTGGCTCTCCTGCCTTGGCGAGGATGAGACAGGGGAACAGGCTATGACGCCGTATGCACGAGTTTTGGAGCCATAACTTCAAATAGTCGGAAAACTTCGGATGTTAACTAATATTTACATCCGAGGTGTTCCAAATGTACTTTATAGCTCTTGCCGTTTAGTATGAAAAACAGAGTGTAATTATAAGGTTTTACCCTAATTATCAGTGAATGGATCTATTATTTATCCAAATTACCAGAGGTGAGCACATTTAGTACTGTAGACCAATTAATGGTTTATTTACGTTGCTTATCCCTCAAAACGTGGAGGAAATTCGGTAAGAGGTGAACAATTTACACCTACCTCATAATAAATTTCATTAATAACAAGTAAATCAGAATAATACAAATCTTGCTTACTTATTCATAACCATAGTGGAGAATGTCGAATTCGTAACACTTGTTTCATCAACTTATTTGTCAATAGGTTGCCTCATTTCAAATATTGTTCGTACATGGTGTATTCTTGCGTATCGAATGAAATTGGAGATATAAATATTAGATGAATGTGATAATATTATATGGTGAAGATATTGAACAGAGATTGATCTCATTTAAAATAGATTGATTGATTGTACAGGCGCGGAACCAGGAATTTTTTCCAGGGGGGTCCACCACAGTAAAGAAAAATCCAACTCAACTCACATATTTGTTGTAAACAAAAACCAATTGCCCAAACGTGAAATTTCTTGGGGGTAGGGGGTAGTGGTTGACAGAAATTTGCTGACAGCTAGCTTTTGACTTCTAATGCTTTATACCTATTACTTTTCATATAGGAACTTAAAACAGGTCCGCGTTCTCCAGGGGGTCTCCTTTCCTAAGGGGGGGGGGTGTCCAAGGTCACTTACTATTTGGTTTTGTGTATCAATCAAATATCTCTGCACATTTCAGCCCCCCCCCCCTCTAGATCTGCACATGTTGAATATTGCTTAACGTCCCTCTCTAGAATTTTCACGTATATGGAGATGCCACCACTTGCCGATGGAAAGCTGGAAATTTTGTCCTATTTTCGGCACTCAGGGTCATTGAGCAGTGAGGGGTCATTTTCGTGCCAACCTCGGTTCTTATTCGAAGGACCGGTCTCCACGTCCCCATAAGAAATAGTAACAGTACAATTTGGTGAACAGGGCATGAACACTGAAATGCCATAGATGGGCTCGGGGGCCTGAAAGAGTAAGCATTCCCTGTTGACCTGTCACACCCGCTGTGAGCCCTCTTTATTATTAATTTCATATAATTAAGTGTGCCGTTTTGCATTACTTCACGATCTTTTTCGACAGATGCATCCAGCGTAAAAAATTCACGCCCCCGCTGTGTGTTTGCTCAACTCATATTATCAACATTGACACGAGCAACCAATCAGATTAGAAGAAACATCCAGTTCTAAAAGTTGCTGTTAGGAGGTGTGTACTATTTACCGTGAGCGCAGCTGTCATCATAGGTTGTAACGTAATGCAAAACTGCACACGTAGTTTAAAATTGAAATCGATAATATGAATCAGGTATATGGAATATTAAAAGTCAAAATCAGTATCAAATCAAAGACCTTACAATTATGAAACACGTCAACCAAAATACGACTAAGTGATAGATATTTGCTAAAAAGAACTGCTATGTCAACATATCAATCGACGAAAACTATTGTTAATTGATAAATTCCATTATATATCTGAATGTCGAAATAAAGGCCATTATAAGTGGTTTTTTTCTTATCATGTAGAGGTTTTGAATCAATTTTGTGTAATGGCAATATAGAAACAGATCAGTTAATAAAGAAACACAAATAGTACCCCATGGCATTCAAACAGTTGGAAGACTTGGTTTCCAAAGACTACATGTAATTACATGAATATTGTCAATGAGGAACTTACTGCACATGTCAAGATCTAGCTAATAAATGAGTTTAAACCAATTTTTGGAGCTAGATCCATTATGACGTCATAATCATTTCAACCTTCTTTTCTGGTAATTTACGGCTTTAGCAGAGTTATGTAGAAAATAGGATACTTTCATGGCATTCAATTTGAAATCATATGAAAAGTAATCCCGATACCTATATTGAATTTGATATTATTATAAAGAAGAGGTCATGAACATACAAATTACCGTTTTTTGAGAGACTGTTGGCAATCTGGATACATTTCCTTTGCTGAATATGACAAAAAAAACCTCCCATATTCATAACTGGTTTTCTTAATTTTTAATTGAAAATGACAGTTTAAAACATGATTTTTCATCTTGTTTACCTACAAATTATGCCCCAAAGCACCTTATTTGACCAAGATAAAATTGGAAATCATCATTAAAGGAATTTATTTCTCAAATTTGATAAATCTGTAGGCATTCTTTCATTCACTAGATCTTGACCTTAAGCATCCTTTTAATATCAATTTCAGAGCACTTGTGTGTACGAGGGCTGTTCAGTAAATAATGTCATCAGCTCAATGACATACAACATAGAAATCGTATGACATTAAGCTTGACTCTCGCTCATTTATGAATCTTTAATGAATGGATAACACTTCATGCGACCACATTTCATCACATAGTTTCATTGTGGGAAGCTGGAAAACAAGGGCTATTCGGGACACTGCATTTAAATGAATGGTAAAGAATCAGTAAACTAGAGTAAAATTAAACGCTTCATTAAAGGTGCTGTTAAATTTGTTTAGAATCCCAAAGAAATATTTACTGAAATATGTGAAATTTACAGTGACAACAGTTTATTTTATACACACATAAGCAGGTGGATTTTAATGAACAGAAATGATAAAATAGGCATCAAAAATGGGTACCGTTCTTGGCGACAAGGACTTACAACAACCAATGTATTGTTTGCGAAAATTCAACAAATTATCACTGAATATGTTTGATTGAATTAAGACACATAGGCAGCAAATTTGATAGGCATGAATTTGGTGGTTAATGCTTAAAAAAACATTTAACTGTAAAAAAAAAAAAAAAAAAAAAAAAAAGCTTAATACTCAAAGGTCACCCTATGTTTTGAAAAATAAGTGAAAACGACAGCGTGTAAAAATATCTACACAATTATTTTAAAAAATCAAAAATTGTACTTATCCACGCTTGTCTGAAATTCAAACAGATAATAAAACTTCATTGCTTTAAACCCTTAAATCAAATTAACATTAATAAGAAAAAAATTGCACATTAAAAAATAGCAAAGGCTCTTTGCAAAAGCACAAAAACAGGTTTATATGACATTTTCTTAAATATTATATATATCTTATTTAAATTTTTATTCGGGGAGGCAGTTCAAATTCTGAAAGAGTCTAGAGAGCAATTTCTTTTTTTTAAAAAATCGAAAGGTTTATGAGAGGAAGGTACAAGAATTAGGAATCCACTACATTAAATTTCTTCATGACATCGTCCAAACCCACAGGCCATGAAGAGTAAAGGAGTTTTTAGGGGTTAAACAGAAAGTTAATGTTTTGTCACACCAATGTTACGCACTTTGAAAATAAAATTTCTTTTCAAAGTGCCTTGATATCGACCATATTAACGCACTTTGAAAAAAACTGTGTATGGCTTGGTCAATATATGGCTTGGTCAATATTCTTGAAAATCTTAGGTATGATACATTGTAAATAAATTGGATCTTTTGGATAACTTTTCAGTGATAAGGTCACTTCAGTATGTGAAAGTGAGCGACTTCGATTTTTCCATACTTTGAAAATTCTTTCTCTCTTATATGTTTACTGTAATTTTTCCAGTTTACATGCATTAAATGTAAACTAAATTTTATTGAAAGTTTTCAACGTCACACCAATTATCCAAATACATATATTTGGGTGTAGCATAGGCATCAGTACCGGGGGGGGGGGGGGGGGGGGGGTAGTCACACAAATGTTTTGCAAAGATATACATAATGTAGGAATTAAAAATTGGGGTTTACCTTGGGGTGGGGATGTGTTCCACTTTCAATTTGCTACCTAAGTAAAAAATAATTGGTCTGAGAGACCTTCTATATACTCATCTTCTCCTTGTTCTCGATGAGGGTTAATCAATACATGTAAATTAAAATGTTTTTCGAAAGATATAATTACATGTATTACAAATAGATTCTCTCAATTACTAAACTCTAAGTCAAGATATTTTGTTTTATATATTTTTTTTTCAAAGTGCGTTAAATATCCACATGGTAAAAATGTTGATGTACTCTCTTAACGCACTTTGAAAAAATTTTTCAAAGGGCGTTGAGTGTGTCCCAAATTTAACGCACTTTGAAAAAAATTTTCAAAGTGCGTTGATTTTGTCCCTATTTTAAGGCACTTTGAAAATTTTTTTCAAAGTGCGTTGCCACAGTCCAACAATATTCACCAGATCTTTTAACCTTTCACTTGTTTTATTTCCCAAACTTGAAAAAACAATTTCAGAAAGAAAAACAAGTACATGAAATCAAAGGATCTGCCATATTTCAGTATACGAAGGGCCATACTCAGAAATGTGCTCTAAAGACAAGTAGGAATTGAATAAAAATGTTACGAAAATGCATCTTATTTAAGAGAATATCTCAGTGAAATCATTCAGACTAAATCACTGAAAAGCGTTTTTTTTTTTTTTTCCTTTCCGAGCACCGATGACATTATAAATTGAACAGCCCTTGTACGATCAGATTTTTCAAGAATTCTTTTGTTGATGACCAATCATAAGATGGGCAAATTCCCTAGTTCTGTCTTTTATTGAAGCAGTTGTTTCTTTTAATATATATAAAAAGCTAGTTTTAAATTTATCGCGAGGAATGGTTATGTAAGATGAAGAAAAGTCTTAAGATTTGATGTTAGAAGCTTTTCAAAAAAAATGGTGATATTGAATTCTGTAAAAGTTAGTACGATTTTCTGAGGATCCACATCTGTTTACACCACCTCTAGAGTATACTGTCACACATGCAGTGCTTCTGAAGTTTCTCCTTTCCAGCATTTAATATTTTGGTAAGTAGAAAAGATAAGGGATTGATGGAGCATTTGTTGGATCCGACAACGTACTTAGTATTTTTCTTCGTTAGGATTTTATGAAGTTTATGAATCCAGTATAAGTAAGGTAGATGAATCTCATCTTGGTTGACAGGAATGTTTTCAAAGTATGAAATGTGAATTTAAGAAATTCATCCTTGGAAGTTAACCCGAGAGTATATGTAGGATTTTCAGAAGCAGAATATTTTAAACAAAGTTCTTACAAATACAGTCAGAATAATGAGTCTTACGAACAAAGACAACATTGTTACCAGTCTCGTCTGCTGAAAGCATATGCATTACATTGGTTTGCTTTTTGCCTTTTCTAGAACGATTATTAATCAATTTTTATGCATAAACATATAGGATTTTTTTTAATTTCAAGAAGAGGGTTCTCCCTAATAACATTAATATCATAACTCTTACTTGATCGCATTAACTTTCAAAATGTCAAAATAAAGCTGTAAGTCATTACCTTTGAACTAATTTTCGCTCCCATCGCCGTTACAAAATTCATTCCAAATAATTGTATTACAAATATGAAGACTAAAATCATGACATCTGCAATACCGAGGCTGCTGTAGACAATCCCATAGACACAAAAGCAGATGCTTGGAATTGTGATCATATAATTCAGAAGAACGTAAGGCTCTATGACGCTGTTTGCTACTTGAAGTAACTCCGTTATCTCGAAGTGTTGAAGCCTAAGAATTTGAATTTCTTGTGCAGAAACGTCCAATTCCTTTCTCAATATATCAAGTTCTTTTGACACTTCCTCGAACTCCTTGATAATCAAATGTGCAAGAACAAATACAAGAAGTGTGATCGAGTCCATGTGAAGAGACCAATGTATGGTGGCTAGTGATTCTATCACGCAAGCCAAATCGAACTTATATCCGTCCTTGTAGCGAAAAGGAAGCATACGGGTGATAAAAAGTCCAAATTCGTCTATAATACGAGAATTCGTTATGACAGTTACACAAACTCCAGTAAGTATAACAGAAACAACCATCACTATAAACGTTCCGGTGACCATCGTTTTCATTTTTCTAACGTCTGCTGCAAAGCCGTGTTGTGATTGGTATTTTGAAAATTTGGAAAGAATATGGGGTAAATTTCTTGAAAATGATATCATAAAGGCGGAAAACATTAAAGTGGTACTAATATAGGCAACTGCAAACACTATTCGGCCAATAAGTTTGTCAGAAAAACCACCAAATATTACAAAACCAGCTACAATTCTTATGACAACAGAAACCAAGACTAACATGTAAATCACGTTCAAAATAATTTTTCCAGCCATCCTCCGTCGATCTTCATGAAAGTCAAAGTAATATCCGCCGATTTTCAGCATCAATATAGGATACTGTAAAATATCTTTTATGGTTGGAGAACTCTTTCTTTCGTTTCCCGGTGGCATCGACGATACGACTTGAATGCGAGGCATATTGAAACTACAACTGATGGTGTAAAATCGGCCGAACATGAATATCTTTATGAGATATTCAGAAAGATTTTTTATCAGGAATTCACCAGAAAATCAAATCCGGTATCTTCCTTATATTGATCGATTAGTAATATCGAAAACAAATACTGTTACGCTACTAATGACATTAAAAGCTCGGCAGTAACTAGAACTATTTGCACAACACGTAGCACGACGCCATAAATGAGGATCAGTTTGATTTCAATGTTCTGAACTCTGCAGTAGCATTGTGTTTTGTAAATGAGACATATTGCTCATCAAATTACTCTTAGGAGGATAGCGGTTCCATTTAATTACAAATATAATGGCATATGTTACCGTGCTTGACCGTATAGCCGTATAGGTACAATACTCCAACACCATGCTAGATGTATTTATCAATCACTATAGATTGGGGATCTTATCTTCTGTAGAACTTTTTATAATTTACCTTTAAAGAATTTGATATCAATCTGCAAAGAATTTTGCATTGTAGAAACAATCTTTCCATAAGAACTTCTAAGTTCTCTGGATATCATTTCACATTGCCGTTAGTTTCTCAACATGTGATGAAAGAAATCAAAAGATAACGAACCGCAATTAAGCTTAAAAGTTCGTTGAAGCGAGACTGTCACTATTTTTGTTTCTTCAACGTATTTGTCAATAGGCTGCCTCATTTCAAATATTGTTCGTACGTATAGTGTATTCTTGCGTATCGAATACCCCATTCATACGACGAAAATTTACTTATGTGTGCAAATTTACATATAAGTAAATCTACACACGTATGTAAAAGTTAATTTGCAATGCGTTCAGACGAGATTTATGTGCTGTAAGTAAATCCTCATATTTTCATATAAACTAAATCATGGACAGATTCTCAGTTGTGATTTTTTAGAGAAAATAGGTATTTCCTTATTGTCTGTGTATAAGACTTACGTTTAAATCGTCCATTAAAAAAAACTAGGGAAAGGTCCATTCCACTGATGGAAGATCTTTTTATAAGCTTTAATTGAAACAAAATGACATTATTGTCGTCCTGTGCATTATTGATTTCTCATATAATGCTATATATTCGACTGTACA
The DNA here is from genome assembly GCF_032062105.1 of Saccostrea cuccullata. Taxonomy (NCBI): domain Eukaryota; kingdom Metazoa; phylum Mollusca; class Bivalvia; order Ostreida; family Ostreidae; genus Saccostrea; species Saccostrea cuccullata. The sequence goes on from NW_026940875.1 coordinate 60,293, forward strand.
GAAACATTTCTGAAATATTTTAAAACTTTTATTTTAGTTTTATAATAAGGGTTTAAATTATATACAAATTAATCATAATAACACATTTTAATAGCAAAATATTTTCTCAAAAACACAGCTCATTGTTGGAAAATGTTTTGGCTTCCGTCCCAAAGAAGAGCTATTGGGTGTAAAGAAAACGGGACTTGCCATCTACTAGTTGACGTTTTCGGCAGAAATAGGACCATTTAAAAATTTGTTTGATGTTGGGAAATCTACAGTACATCAAGTGTGCGATGTCATTTAAAACATCTGCTTGAATACTAGTATTATATAATAATTATTTTTTCAGTATATTGTATAATGAAAAGGATCTAAAAAATTCTAACAGTGATCAAACTCAAAAATCTTTGAACAATACAAATATGCTAAAAGGAAATCAACATGAACCCCTCGGTGGACATTCATGATGAGATCAGGTGCCAAGTAGGTTACTTACGAATGCTTATTTTCACTAGTTGAAATTCCTGTAACATTAACTTTTATATGAGTAGCTTGTCTGAATTGAATACAGAGAGAGGTAGAAGAAAGTCATCAAGACCTACACGGTAATGGGGCACGAGCGATTGATGGAATGCATGTTCCTATCATTGCTTCGGAACATTTCCAGGAAGAGAACTTGAATAGTAAGGACACTACTTATTGATCCTACAGGGCACTTGTTTGCGACGACAGCTATGTCTTTAGAGACATAAATATAGGTTTGCCAGAAAGGGTGCAAGATGCCCTCGTTTTTGCAAATTTGCAAATTTATGTCGGAGAGGGGATAATGGCTCCTTGTTTAATACTTTTGCTTTCTAGCCACCAAGTCGCCCGCGTGGCGCAGTGGTTAAAGCGTCTGCTATAGTGTCGCGAAGTAAGGAGTTGATCCTTACGTCGCGGGTTCGAATCCCATTGTTGGAAGGGGGGACCGGTCCTTCGGATGAGACCGTATATAAACCAAGGTCCCGTGTCGCAGTAGGTGCTGACATGAAAAAGATCTCTCTCTGCTCAATCGCCCTGAGTGCCGAGCATAGGACAAAATTTGCAGCTTTCCACCGGCAAGTGATGAGTGAAAAATTCTCGAGAGGGACGTTAAACAATATACAATCAATCTAGCCACCATGTTTAAAGACTGATATTTTGCACGCCAATGCATACACAATCGAAACAACACTTAAAATGGAAATTTATAAAATAAACAAAACAGAATACATACATAAGTAAATTTGCTGCGTGTTCATATGACACAATTTACACGCATGAACTATTAATTTGCTACAAAATGTATGCAAAAGTTAATTTGCACCTAGTCCTGACCAGGTGTAAATTTAGTCAACTGTGCAGAATTTGCATATGAGTATATAAGTTCATACGACAAAAATTGCACATGTATAAATTTACTCATGTGTAAAATATACTGAGGTATGCAAATCATGTCGTATGAATGGGGTAGAATTTAAATTGGAGATATCAATTCTAGATGAATGTGATAATAGTATATGGTGAATATATTGAAAAGAGATCAATCTCATAAAAACTAGAAACAGTACAATTTTGTGAACAGGCCATAAACACGGAGTCCCGGAAGTGCCAGAGATGGACTCGGGGCCTAGGAAGAGTAAGCAATCCCTGTTGACCTGTCACATCCGCTGAGAGCATTATATATGAATCAGTTGTAACGTCAATTTATGTTTGAGTAGCTTCATTTTGGTTTAAAAATTGATCGTAGAGCATGCACTTGAGTAGAGAATAAGTTGGGAGATGTAAAAGTCATATGCAAGTGATAGCGGACTAGTACTACATGAATATGGAAAGTTGAAGATGAAAAAGCTGAAGTCATCTTGTTTGTCATACAATTAGTTGTCATTATCGTCTGTATTCAATAAAACATCTAAATATGAAGTAGATGTAACGGACTGTGTGCTGCGGTGTCTTTTATTTCAAGTCTACTGAGTCAACATATGAATGGGGAAAAAAACACCACTTTCCATGCAGAGGCGAGCATCAAACTTTGTCCTACACTCGGCACTTAGGGCCATTGAGCAGGGAAGGATCTTTTTTCGTGCCAGCCACCTCCTGCGACACGTGGCCTCGGTTTATACGGTCTCATCCGAGTCTATGTCCCCCAGTGAGATTCGAACCTGCGACGTAAGGATCAACTTCTTACTTCGCGACTCTAAAGCAGACTCTCTTACCATTGCGCCACGCGGGCGACTACTTCTATGATATTTTGTCACACATGCAGTACGTATCAATTTTCTGCTTAAGGACCCTCTCTTCACCAGTGAAAAATATTTTTTGGACATTTATAAAAATGTATTGCATAAAGGAGTTAATATTGTGCTAATCTATGTAATTTTCAATGTATGGTGCGTGGCATTTACCCCCGGGAAAAATGTTCAAAGACAACACAGTATCGGTGAATAGATATCGCTGTTAATTACTTAAATAGAGAAAATGGTTGTAAATAACACGTTCAGTTAATTTATTCTGACCTTTTAAAATGTTGAGAATACTTGAATTGATTACAAATTGAGTAATATTGTGTAAATTTCTATTTTATAGAATTTAAATCTAAGGGCAGATCACTCTAACTGCAGAAAAATACCTTAGAATCAGAACTCTTTAGTGTGCAGTGTAGAGAGGTTTCTTAAAGCTGAACAGGATTCGTAAAAGGAATGTGTCCGCCATTTTTTTCAATACTTCCACCAACATTTAGCTATACCTAATCTTATATAAAGGACAGGACATAGTCACTGTTCAGTGTAATCAGTCGACACCGGTGTAGACGGACGTATGCTATTCAGCACTCAGTAGCGACAATAATAACGTAATACTTCGTCCCTGCAATCCCTGGCTACTCCAATTTAGACTTTGACTCAAAAATATTTTTATGGACTCCAATGCCATTAAAAGTTTCAGACATGATGTAAAAGTTCTGAATGAGAGCCAAGTAAATCTTTTCTTGGTATAAGTTACTAATGAACATGATGAATCAAAACCAATTCAGAAGTTATTTTTATGTATTTATTTTAAATTTTTCTTCTTTCAAACAGGAAATCTGTTCAATAAAAGACTTTTTACTACAACAAATGCATGAGAAAATCTGAAATGCAAAATAATTTCTTGTAATATCTATAAATAATGTTTCAGTAATACTTACAATCCAATTTTACACATTCAAACTACAACTAGACCGATGGAATGACGTCTGTACAGCATCTTTCTGACCATCCCAATACAATGTCAACAAATAAATAGATATCTGGATTTTATACACATTTTTCACATATTTAAAAAAACACACACACAAGTATATAATGTGAACACAGATTGGTAAAACTTTATCATTTATGACAAAAAAATTTACACTGGAGCAACAAAGGGGAAGAAACAATAAAAGTGTTTGACAATGAGAGCAGATAATTTATAAGCATGAGATGAACACAATGGATATATGAAAAAAAGTCTTTGTAGTGATATGTTTTAGTCCATCAAAAACCTATCAAAGCAAGCACTTACAGAGCAAGTAATATTAACTCCTTAGCACTAAAGCTTTACATGTTAAAATCATCTTCTAATTTCTTCCCCCAACAATTTTTGACCCTCAATTTATTATGCACACTCCCTATCCATTTGTTATCTTTCATTTGTTTGTTTGTTTTTTTCCTGTATATTTCAAAAATACAAAATTTGACAATTTTCTCAACAAAACAGTTCTCAAACAGTATTTTACATGAAGTAACTACATTTAGTATGGTACAACACACTTTCCTTTTCTGTTAAACATGATCCATTGCACTTTCAAGGACAATAAAATGAACAAAAGCATTATTTATAAGTAGAAACGAATCAGATGGAGAAAGCCTTCCTTAAACTCCCTCCCATTGTCTTTTGAAGACAGAATTCGAGATTAAATAAATACAGATTCTATTTTAGAACATAATACAAAGCTGCCAACTAATGCCATTTTACAATGCTTACAAACAAAGGGAGGTAACTACAAAATAAACATGAAGATCACAGTCTCTCTCTCTCTAGCCCAGTCTGTGGTCAATGGTCGTGTAGAATCTCAAACAGACAGTTAGCCAGGGCGTTAGATGACTCCAGGGCACTCATAGCAGAGAAGCTGATCCTACGCTCATATTTCTTGATTAAACTAGAAACAAACAGAAGTAATATTAAAAACAACGCTTTCAGGACATAAGGGGTGTTAAGAAAGTTTGTTCCATGATGAAATATTTTCAAAAATTTCAAAGTAGTGCTTAGCTAAAGAGATGAATTTTCAAGTATGACAAAATCACAAAACTGTGCTTTAGATTTATGGCAATTCATTTCTAGCAGGAAATTATAGGATTTTTCTTCCATATGAAAATATATATAACATCTTTAAAGCACCCGAATGATAGAAATGCTGGTCATTTTGAGTGAAAATAAAGGAATATTTACTTTTGTTCCTTCATAGCTTAACTTGCGTCAGACAAGCTGATGAGCGTATAGGTATAAGAACGATAGATCACTTTTCAAAAGAATAGTTTGTCATTTTGAAATTTTTCACCCGACTTTATAATTTTTACATAGTATTTGAAAGGATGTTTTGACCTGTGTGCTTAATATATGTCACAAATATGCGTCATCCCTAATTTTTCTGCACAGACATAAACTGTTTAATACCTGCCTTCCCCTTATTGATTCAACAAAAAACAGTTAAAACCTTATCAGTAGCAAGAATGGACTCTGTAAACATGAAATATCAATCAAAAGCCTGAAAGGCTTCAATGGCGTCGAACAAGAAAAACAATTTTAAAAGATCTGCAAAAAGTTGACTCCGGTAACATAATAATAAAATTTAAAAAAAAATAGTCTTAACACAAATACAGTATAGGGCCTGATAACGTTGTGTCCTAGTTTCAGGGTTTTGACCAGAATCGTAAAATGTCCATCCTCTATAAATTAATTTCTTTTCAGTCAATCGAAGACATACGAAGGGTTTCATAAATTATTTTAATTAATTGCCATTTTCAGAGTGTTGTTCTGTTGTATAGTGATTGCATCTTAACTACAACCATGACTCTAATGTTACAAGTACGATCGACTTACGATAGGGCGCGGTAAACAAATGGAGGAAATGGATAAATACAGTAATACTGGCATTACAAAAGTTGTTCGGCTAAAATTGGATTGAAAATTAAAAGTTAAGATTAAGAAATTCAATCTTTATAGTTGTGTTGTATTCGTGTTTATTTTGTAATTATTTTACCGTATTTAAGATTATTTGTGTTATAGTAATCGGTCCCTAAATGTGATTCATGTCATTTTCAGTAGAAATTCTCCGCAACAACCAAAACGTTTTTCTTGCGTAAAAATTAAACATAATATCGTTGTTTTGTAGTAGTATTAATTGAAAATACAATTGATTTGATTTTATATTCAAGCTATTATTCATAGTGAACGTTTTAAAAGAAATTGGTTTACAGCTGTTGCTATTTTCTATTGCGGATGCATCCACTGACACGTGCGGTCGCGTAAACCTGACTGATCCCTAGATGCCGATCGGGCAAGCCCAACGCCATAAAAATTGTAAATTCTGATCGTATTTCTTTTCGAAAATAAAAGAAAATTTGGAATGAACTTTGTTAACACCCTTTAGGATATATAAAATTGAAGTCTTGGTTCTCAGGCCCGCGTGCATCCGTTTTGAGGTAGCCGCATTGCCAATTTTATTGTATTTTTTAAAAAATAAAAAGTGGGTAGGTGCATTTGTTTTGTAGTTTAGTATTCAAATATCACTTCCGGTAGCCATTTACAATGAGATTTTGGCTACTTCGTTTGAAAATACATTTGAGGACATTACCTACGATGTTTACACGCTGTTAAGCAATGGATAAGGCAGAATTTGACCAGAAATGGAAAGTATATCTGTGATTAAAAAAATTATCTTTATGTTAAGAAAATTCGGAAATAAAATTAAAAAAAAAACCTCCCTCATCTACTTTATTGCCAATAAAATGAAAAATAAAATGCCGCCCTCCCGCATCTGTTTTGGAGAAAATTGGCCTGAGAACCAAGGAATTAAATTTAGATAGCCTTAGTATTTAGCAAGTAAAACCATTAAATAAAATAAGCAAACCATCAAAATCATGATTAAAATTTGTTGTGAAGATTGTGTTGTCAGTATGGTTGTTCAGAATATTAACATTTTCTTCTCTCTTGTTCATGATGAGTTAAGTAATGTTATTTACTTTAAAAGTTATATTTGAGGTTAATATTACCTTCTTCCAGGTGCAGAATATCTAGCTAGGTTCCTGAGGATAAGAGCTGCAGTCAGACGGATATGCTTAGTTACTGGTCCTTCTCGCGCTTCCTGGAAAAAAAAAATAATTTCTTTAAAAACACCACTACTAAATAAATGTTATATCTTTAATCTACAAGAAAAATGTTCAATGTAATGACCAATAGGTGATTCTGAAGTACTTGCATTGCAGAATCTTCTTTATACATTATAAGTTATTGATGCAAGTAGTCACTCAGGCAGTGTTAAAATGTCAATCAAATTGTTTTGCTATTTTTCATGCTATGTCAAAAGAAATTTGATAAATGATCAAGCAAAAGAATTTTTTCTTCAAGAGAAAACAATACTGACTGTAAATTCTGGATATGGTGGTTTGGGAGAAAATCTTCGGATGGCCTGCCAAGCTGCATCAGTGGGGTAGACTAAGGCTGGAACTGTTTGAGGAGCTATGGCTGTTCCGCTCTGTTGACTCTGTTTCCGCCTCATTGTAGATGCTTTCAGAGCATTCTCAGAGCAGTGATGGTCCTTTAAAACATAAGATATTTAATGAAATTAATTTTCTCTGCATTTTATTAAGATTTTTACTCTTTTAAAATATTATCATTTAAAATTCTATTATATTCAAGTTCGTGAAATTCCAAAAAAAAATGTTTTGAGAGAACTATGTTCAATATAAGCATATTTTTTACTCCCATATTAAAAAGCCAAACTTTGAAAAATTTCTAGAAATGTACATAATTGTAAATTTAGGATATATAGGATGAAAAATCGGAATTAACACAAAATGTAGATGGAAAGTAGGTAATAAATATCAATTCTTGTCTCTTTGATGTAACAAACTTATTTTCTTTTAATGAAAGAGGAAAAAATGGACAATTATTCAACTTTTGACAATAAAATATCCACACATTTCTTAGATATCTTTTTACACATTGTATCAAAACATTGAGTTGGAGCTTGGGTTTGATGACTTCTAATCAGTATATTGAATATAAAATACTTGCACAAGGATATTTTAATAATACCCACCTGTACATGAGTAACTAGAGACCACTTCTTCCTCTGTAGTCTTTCACACCCCTCCCATCGACAGAATCCTTCCCTGTCCATCTTCAGGTGAGTGTCCAGCACATGCTTAAACACATGCTTGAAATTTTCAAAGCACCTGTAAAATATAAACACTCAAACTTTAAACTTTTGTTCATCTCAAGCCTTTCCTTGATATATGCAACTTGTTGCCTTCAAATTTAAACAATTAAAGAACTACCTTTTAGAAATGCCAACACTAATTCGGTCAAAATTCTCAATCAATACATGAAAATTTGAATGACTTACTGTTTGCAGCCTTGCCATTCACAAATGTAATCTGCTGTTGGGGCAGGTGGTGCCATTGGTTGAGTGATCGTTGATGAGGAATTTGAGCACCTGGAATCAGCACTTCCTGAGGAAGCGTTTCGACTACGTTTCTTGCCTCGTTTATCTCGAGTCCTGGGTGAGGATTGTTTAGGAGTGGTGATGACGGTGGTGATGTATTGCTGAGATTTGACTGGCATTGTCTGCACACCAAGAACATTTGTTGGAAAGTTCTGGACACTGAGAATGGGTGGTTGAAATGTGATGGAATGTTTATCTGAAGAGTCTGTCAGTGTGGATGCAATACTGTCACAACTGAGTTCTCCATCTCGCGATGCCTCCGGCGTGGGAACGTGGCGCTCTGGACACATCTCCATACCCATCTTCTTACCAACCATGTTGTCAGTGAGGGTCAGGGGCACAGTGGCGGTGGTCAGAAGATTGTTATTGACACTAACAATGGTCCCCACCACCAGACCAGTCTGTACTGTTTGGACATTGGTGAAGACATTCTGGATGAGATTGATACTATTGGAACCCACTGCTGTTGCAGTCATTTCGTTACCAATCGGAATACTTGGAGCACTGATTTGAATTTCACCAGGGTATATAGATCCTGGTGGAAGTGAGTCATTACTGTCACCATTTAAGACACATTCATCTATTTTCTCAGACTCTATTGCAGCTTTCAAAATGTCCACACAACCCTCTACTGGTAGTTTACACTCATCACTATTTTCCTCTTGCTGCTTAACTGTTGTTTCCTCTGTACCATTCACTTTCACTTCTGAACCATTGTTTCCTTCAATCACTGGTTCTGTGTTACCCTCCTCTTCTGTATTATCTGAACCTACAACCACTGGTGGGGCTTGATCAGCCACTGCTGTTGTTGGCTGGAGACACATTTCATTCTCTATCAGAACCTCCTCCTCTTCTTCCATTGGTGTCAGAGTGTCCTCAGTTTCTGATTCTCCAGCTAACTCGTAACACTTTGTTTCCTTTGGTTCTCCATTCTCCAAAATGTCTGTTCCATTTTCCAGAATTCCACTGATTGCTTGATCAATTTCCCCTTGAATCACTTCCCCATTGGTCGAGTCTTCATTCAACTCCATTCTGTCCTCCTTCATTGGTGAATCAATACCAATATGGTTCATCCCTCCATTTCCTAAATGTTTGTCTATACCATTGATCTTGGTAAGTTTATCCAAAGCTAACTTATCCATATGTTTGGAGGACTTGATATAGCCTTCCTCAGATTCACTCTCACTGATTCCATTACTCATGTGGTTCTGCTCTTCTGTTGGAGAAGGAATGACATTTTCCCCAGGAGAATTAAGAACTCCATTCATGGTAATGTTTTCCGTTTTTGAGTCCAAACCCATAACATTTTCAGGTAGAATGGTTTCTGATGATTCCTTCTCCTCTGTAAGAACTGGCATTTCTTCAGCCGATGCCTCCTCCTCCATGGGTTCCATCACATCTTCTTCCATCGGAATGTCGTCTTCCTCACACTCAGGTTCTTCCTCTAACATTCCTTCTATTGCGGAGATGGCAGCTGCCGTTTCATCAGCAGAGCTAACAATAGCAGTTGTGAGGGGAACATCAGTGTCTGATCCATTAGACAATGACTGTTGCGTGTCTTCCTCTGTAATCAGTAGAGAGGACACAGCAGCATCGGTTTCATCTTGAGTACAAATATAGTTCATTTTTGGTTTTTCTTTCACTACTAAAGCACTTTCACAGGAGTTTGTGTTTCTGTTGTCCTCTGGACTAAACCTTGGGGTGTTTGATGATGCAATGGATTGCTGAGGGATGGAGCTGGTGATTGAGCAAGGATTGAATGATGAATCACTATGATTTGGTATGGATTCACTGCTGAATTGGTTTGTGGGGTTAGCAGATGATGAGGTAGCACAGTTTAGCTGACTCTGGTGAGTCAGTGTTGTGTTGTCAGCAATGGTTTGGCTAGGTAAAGTGAAGGATGCAGCAACGTTCCCAGTGACACCAGTGTTGGTACTGCCAACTACTGGGTAAGCTGGCATCACAGTGTTGGGAGATGGGATGGATGAGGTGACAAGATGAGAGGTGGACGGCGTAGTACTGTTTACAGACTGGATTTGTTTCAAAGAATTATTTTCTATACGTTCTATACGGGCTTCAAGTCCCACTTTCACAACATCTTTGGCTCTTTCAACCTCTCCACATACATCTAAATCATAGTTTCGAGGTGAGCTAGACCTAGATGATGATGAAGGCTTGCTTTTTGGAGATGTTCCTTTGGGTGAAGACGATCGAGATGTTCTAGAACTGTTACGACTAGCATTGTTTTTGGTTGCACCTTTACTTTTATCTGATATTGGAGATCCTGTTTGGAGGGAAGGTTGACTAGATACTGTTGCTTGTGGAATTACTATCTGTTGTGTACCATCCATGAACGGCTGCACACCCTGTATTTGGAAAGTCTGTCCAAGGTTACTTTGGTCAAAGTAGTTCCCAGTCACAGTGTACCCTGATGTATCCTGGACAACAGGTACAAACGCCTGCTGTAACTGACCTTGAATGTGAGTACTCTGTTGTGTAGTGAATGTCAATAAGTGCATTGGGTTATTGGGATCCACCACAGCCTGAATTGGCTGTGGCGTCTGCTTTGGAGCAATAGGAACTGGAGATGACTGTTGAACTTTTAATTTTTTAGCCAACAGGTTCTTGATCATTCTTGTTTCATTGGAAGATGTGTCTGCCCCCTGTAGGTTTGTGGGATTCGGTGGGCCGGTCTGCTGGGGAAGTACAGGCATCTGAGTGGGGGAGGCCTGATTCAAATGCTGTTTGAGAGCCTGCTGTGTTTTTGGTTGAGGGGATTTTCCAACAGACATAATACTTGGTTGGTTTTGTGCTGACTTGCTATTAGAACTACTGGTTTGAGTCAGTGGTTTGGTGGCCGTGTATATTGCACTTTGTTGCTGATTTGTTGTGGGGACAGCACCACCTAGAGGAAGGAGAGGAGAGGCTTGTAACGAAGATAACCTTGGTGGTTCCATTAACCTCTGGCGAAGTGTTGGAGTTTGTGATGGATACTGATTGGCCATGACAACAGGAGATGGACAGTGGGGGACACTACTAAGACGAGTTTTACTGACTGAAAGCAGAACAAAAACCAAAACTAAAGCTACATACAACAATCAAGCTCCATATTACAACATCAATTTCACCACACAGTGTTTTATCTTGGGGTTTTTTCTAAAGATTTTGATCCCCAAATTCAAAAGCTATATATCTTCTTTCAAAATAATATCAACAGTTCATTTATTTATTTATTTTGACAACACTGTGAGGTATACGTGATGCTGCATATAATGTGTTAATCAGCAGGAATTCTAATTGAAATGTTTTAATAGAATGCAAAATAAATTTCAAAATGTTTTCTACATAACAGAATTTGAATGGAGAAGTTTTCTGGATGTGGAAATATACTTCATACAGAATGCAAATGTTACATATCAAAATAAATATCTGTGCAATTTGTTAGTAATTTGTATTCCCAATTCCTAAACAATCATGCAATATCAAAATCTAATTTACACTTTAATTACAGCCTCCTGTTAACTAGTCTCCCTTGTTTATGCAATTAATATGTGAAAAATACCTTGCATTAAACTTTTGAAGATTTCAAATCTTATGGGGTGGTGTTTGAAACATTACAGGTATATACTAACAGTGATCAAAATTTCATTTCTTTAACTTAGACATAAATAAATAAAATTCAAAAGTGAATTAAAATTAAATTTCATATGTTTGAAACTGCTTTGGTCTTTTCATTTCTGAAGTTGGCATCATGTTATCAAATATTCCTCAGCTCAATTTTTCTGGAGGAGACCAAATATACAAGCTTTGTTGACAGGAGAATTTAATTCAATACAACAGATCATGCATAAACAAAAATATATAATACAACACAAATTGTCATGGCCTTTCAGGGGATTTCAGATTTACTCCTCTTTTTGATGAAAAAAGAATTCTTTATTTGAATTTCCTATGGATAAATTGACTCCTTTAGTCAAAAAATATTATAATTAGACTTTTTCATTTGCATTTCCACCAGATTTACACGTGATACTATTTCTATATTTTAATTAGATTATTAGATACGACATATTTTCTATTAAAAAAAAAGCTTTTCATAACTGTAATCTGACCTGTGGATGGTATGGCGAATGGTAGAGGTGTTTTCCGCTTACAGATGCCTTTAAACCCTGCCTCTGACACACCCTCAGCTTTCTCTGTGCTGTACTGTTCCAGGTTAGGAAACACAACCCTGAAATGAGGAACATTCTATGCTTTAGAAGACAGTTTATTTTAACACAGTGATTTTGTCCATCTCTAATATGAAGATTTTATAGAGCAATATTATGTACATCACTCATTTCACATAACTTTACATTCTGCAAGAGAACAGGGGCCCGTTTTACAAAAGAACTTATGACGAAGACCAAAATCTTCAGTTGTTTATAAAATTTTGTAAAATTAATGATTCTATTTAAAATTGCCAGCGTAAAATTATTTTACTACATTCCTTTCAAAAAGATGAAAACCAATTCAATATAATGTAAATTAGAAACTTATAAACAGCATTAAATTTTGGTCTTAGTCATAGGTTCTTTTGTAAAATGCACTCCAGATTTTTATTTATTTGCTAGAAATAAAGCTCAAATCTGTTTTATATTCAGTACTGTAATAAGAGTTACTTCTGTTTAACATCGATGTAATCTTATGTTTCAAAAACATTTTTCTTCCTCTCTTGCTAAAATACTGTAACAACAATTACAAAGTCCTTTAAATTCAAGAGGTGCATAATTCAGATTGTCAAAAGTTGAAAATCACACACTTATCCTTAATCTTTATCAGGTTTGAAAAATAAAACTGCACACACTCAGCTTAAAGATCTTACTTGACACAACTGGCAAAGGCATTAGAAGACAAGATTTGAGGCAGTGAAAACTTCTTGGCAAAATTGAGGTACTCTGCATACATATGGACATGAGGCAAGGAGGACCCATCCTTGAGCTCAAAGGTTGACTGTAACCTACAAATTCACACAGAGATTAAAACCTTTAAAACAAATTTTCATCAGAGTTCTGGTATATAAGTACATGCAATTTATAATAAAGGAAATTCTACTTCACTTTGTAGTGTGTTTCAAGTTTACTTTCATTTACACTATTTCTACATACCACTGATAAGTAGTAGTCTCTACATCACAACCTGTGGTGCTCATCTGTTGCTGTGCAGTTTCTAAATTAAAAGAACACTAAGATCAAACATCAAATTTCTGAAATTGTTCCTAATGCTATAATGCTATAATTCATATATATATATTTTTCTTTTCTTTAATCAATTCATTTTTGCTGTGTCTTCAAAACACTGTTTATAAATCTTAAGTTAGTAACATTTTTCAATCTTAGTACTTACCTTTATCTAAAAATATTTTTATTTAAGATTTCCATCTTCCCTAACTTTACTTTTTTTTGTACTTGGAAGGCACCTTTACTTCTGAATTGTACTCACTGTGAGAGGGAGGGAGGGGCTGAGACACAGGGTGACCAGGGGTCCCTGGCACTACAGAAGCCTGACCGTGGTCCACACTGACCCCCGGCATCATGTGTAAAGGGGGACAGTATTCCACAACCTTAATGCCCACCAGAGAGTTAGCTCCATAAGACTGAGCTTCTATTGTTAAGAGTGAGACCAGCAGATCTGAAATATACATGTAGATTTGTTACAATTGACTTTCAAGTTAAGGATTACAGAAAAAAATTCTGTGCATAAAAAGTGTCCCTGACAATTGGACATTCCTATAAAAATTGAATCCTTGTCAAACTCTATTTACTTTTCCATTTCATCTTTCCTTGTAATGACACAAATTTTAAACTTCACCAATGAAAATTTACTATATGTTAAATGCTCTTCATTTATCAAAGTAATAATTCCTATGTCTACCTACCCACAGCATGTTTGACAGCTGCAATCTTTGTTGTGGTGTGTTCTCCCAGTTCTGACAGCTGATATAGTGCCTCCAGACTGTACACGATAATCTGAATATCAAACACATTCATCAGTCGGACAATGTCAGCGTATAAAGCGTCCTCTAAACTCTCTGTCAGCTGGTCTTCATTCTCATCAAGTAGACAAAGCTTGCTTAAAATCTCCAGACCTGGGAAAATAAATTTTTCACATAAAATATCTTATCATGTAATAAGGCACAAACCTCCACATCTCAAACAACAAATTGACTTCGAGATATTTGACGATTTGAGATAAAAAAGGTGAGAAAAAAACAAAACAAAATGTGGTTGGGACTTCCAAAGCACTTCAACATTCCCCAGTAACAACATCAAACACTCTGAGTTTTTTTTTTACAGAAATCTAGCAGTAAGACAGGCAATATAATTGCTCATTTTTGTCGAGACATTTATCAACTGTAAGATAAGGGCTTTATTTAGTAACAGATGCTATATCTGTATAAAAAATTTATGCGATTTTGCATGTATGGTACATATACTACAGGATTCATAAAATGCCAACTGCTGTATAACATAATTTTAACTTAATTATCATGAAATGGAAAACCTGATTCTAATTGCAATAAATTCTCCTTCAGCAAAGTTTGAAGATTAAAGACAGATAAGATGATAACAGACTACATACCTCTCACAACTTCATACTTGTCATCTGAAGACAAACACTGCTTCAGAATCTGCAGCACCAAATGTGAGTGATCATCTGTTGTAAGCACAAACTGAAACGGAGGTCAAGGTATTTAATTCTTTTTCTGAACTTCTTTACATCATAACCAAGCAAAAGGGTAAGGTTCCAATCACCCTTTAAAAAATCTCTGTAGAATTCTTTTTATAGCGTTTTTCATGATTTACTTTCAAAATCTTTATGTACAACAGTAGATTAAACCATGTCATAAATAACCAGAAAATGTGTTAATGAATAACATTCATTTAATGCTAATTTAACCAGAAGTCTCTGTCGAGACTGAAGCTCTACTGGTTTGAACTTATAGCAAAGGAAGAGAAAAGTACTTAAGCAGCTGGGATTTGAAACTTTTTAAACAGCATTAAATAGAATAATGATCGTTGATAAAGTCTCTTAATGTTCTTAGTGTAGTCTACTTGTGTGCCAAGTTATACTGAAATCAGACCAAAACTGTAGGAGGAGTAACATTTTGAAACAATTTTACAGACATTTCTATTTTTAGTAACCATGGCAACACTGCTCATCGAAATCAAAAACCGATGCACAGAATTATGTATCTTAGTGTATTCTACTTGTTTGCCAACTTATACTGAAATCAGACCAAAACTGTAGGAGGAGTAGCATTTTGAAAGAATTTCACAGAAATTTCTATTTTTAGTAACCACGGCAACACCGTTCATCGACAATCAAAAACCGATACACAGAATTATGTATCTAAGAGAGTGTATTCTACTTGTTTGCCAACTTATACTGAAATCAGACCAAAACTGTAGGAGGAGTAGCATTTTGAAAGAATTTCACAGAAATTTCTATTTTTAGTAACCACGGCAACACCGTTCATCGAAATCAAAAACCGATACACAGAATTATGTATCTTAGTGTATTCTACTTGTTTGCCAACTTATACTGAAATCAGACCAAAACTGTAGGAGGAGTAGCATTTTGAAAGAATTTCACAGAAATTTCTATTTTTAGTAACCACGGCAACACCGTTCATCAAAATCAAAAACCGATACACAGAATAATGTATCTTAGTGTAGTCTACTTGTGTGCCTAGTTATATTGAAATTAGATCAAAACTGTAGGAGGAGTAGCATTTTGAAAAAATTGTTTACAGACAGACGGACAGACGGACAGACAGACAGACGGACAGACGGACGGACGCCGGACGCATTACTATCGCATAAGCTCTTCTGGTCTCTGACCAGTAGAGCTAAAAACTTTCAACACTGTTCTATGAAGTTCTTGCTAGTTTGGTGGCTTTAAATTCATTCCAGGGAATAAGACACCTCGGAAAGTTAGAGTTAAGATAGGTTTAAAAGTTTATTATTCCTATCCTAATCCAAATCGCTCTATTAGGGGTGGTAACTCACCTTTTCTGCAATGTTTCCCAAAGAATCTAAAGCCAGCTGACGAAGAGACCCGTAAGAACTGTGTATACACAGCATTAAAAATCTGAAAACAAAACAAAAGTTGAAGCTCTATTCCATCATTCCTTTCTTATTTTATTTAACATGGACATTCTTGTACACATGTAAAATAGATTTTAGAAAAAGCTCACCTAAAGACTAAATCATTTTCTGACATAAATTTCATATTTTCTTCTTCAAATGACAGATTCCTAATTATGACAGCCAGCTGAAAAAATATAACATCAACTCATTAACCTGGTAACTAAGAGGATTTGACTGACTTACTTACTTCAGTTAACAGGCAGGAATAAT
Source organism: Saccostrea cuccullata (assembly GCF_032062105.1). Lineage (NCBI taxonomy): Eukaryota > Metazoa > Mollusca > Bivalvia > Ostreida > Ostreidae > Saccostrea > Saccostrea cuccullata. The sequence goes on from NW_026940875.1 coordinate 76,442, forward strand.
AAAGTTAATCAATACTTTTCTTGTTTCGTTATTTTGGGTGGAATTGGAACAGTAAATAAAAGTAGTCTCGTAACACTTTAACCTTTTAAAAAAGCATATTAAATCACAAATATTAGATATTACAAAGGCCCAATAAGAGAGAGTGATTCATACCTGCATAACCCTCTGTCCCTCCTGATCATGTATCCCTGCCTCCTGTCCAAGGTTCAATAAAGACTGACCTAGTAGTTCTCCTGAAATGGTAATAAAGCCATCAATGAAAAAATCATATATCACCCACAACCTCTGTGTACTGATGTTAACAACTTATCATTTTATGCTGATTATTTTCTTAATGCAAGTTTAAGAGGTTTACTTTTCACATGGTTAAACTCAGTATGCAAACCATTCAAAATGTTCATATTTTGCAGACAAAAAAAATAACTTTTGGAATGTTTTAATTATTGTTGTTCTCTACATTAATATTACTATCCTCTTACACTAAGTTCTGTAGTTGTCATATGAAAAGAATTATACTGGTAAGCCACTTACTCTTTACATATCCCCGGTTAGTGTGAACTAAGCCTCGGATAGTCTCCTCACTGACAGTCTCAAACCAAAACTGTAAACAAAAATAAGAAAATTAACTAAAATAAGTCTACATCACTCAGGTAAAGCAAGTAGTAGTATCCATGCTGATTTTATCTACATTTAAGATCTTCAAAACTCACATGAATGAAATTCTTGTTAGAGAGTTTCTTCCATTCCTGTTCGTACACATCTTCATATGTTCCATTATCTACAAAGTCGAGAATAACAAGATTTACTTCAAAAGTTCATAAGGCCTCTTTAATGCAGAGATCACACTCTTTGAAGGATTTCTCTCTCTACTCTTTCTTCTCTCATTCTCTCTCAGTCAATCATATGCACCACAATGACTTTTTATCAACCTTTATCACTTAATCTATATTCAGCATGTTCAGTGAGTTTAACATTGCTTATACTTCTCTCTCATGGAAATAAACCCTTCAGTTTCCTGATTTAACTTCCAAGAAACACACAAATAGAAATATGACTGTAGGATATAGAATTATCTTCATTATTAATTCATAGTTATATCTTCCCCTATTCTTTACATAAGACCTGTGACATACCATCAGAGAAGATTCCTATGTGAGCCATGAGAAGTTGAAGCAGGTTCCTGGCCTTCCTCAGCAGTAGGCTGTGTCGACTTTCACTGGACAGTAGGGTACACACATTGATCGCAAAGTCCACCTCGTTAGGAAACCCTGACATCAGGGCCTTCTCCAGTTTGTGGTAGTCGCTGGTCTTAACAAAGTCCGTGGACATTCCCACCACACTCCTCCCATGATCTACAGGGAAAAAGAGAAAACATAATTATCGTCACAAAAATCTCTCATAGACTGCATAACATACAAGAAATAATAACTGAAGTGAGAGACCAACAAGATGTGTTTGTGACACTATGCGCCCGGCGGCAACAAAGTTCAAAAACAATATATACCCCAGGTCTATCAATCTGGGTGCATAAAAAGGTGGCAACATAAATCACAGGTTTTTGCTATGTTTGGATCTGTAGCTCTCTGGTTTATCTGTCTGAATTTTCTTAATAATCAGAAAGCTACAGTTCTGCAGCTACCTTTTTTTCAATTTAAAAACATGATGATTAAACAGAAATTTTAATGCAAATTGTGGCAAAATATTTGATAGTAGACCAGTTTGTGTTTGTAAATCACTGGTTAAACAACGTTAAATGCAAATTTCCTGTACAAACATAAAACGATGAGAAATGATTCATTGATATTTAAAGATATGTATGCCGTATTTTTGCACAGCTGAAACCAAACAAAAATTTCTATATATTTCTATCAAAAAAACATTCTCAAATTCGACGAAATATTATTCGGTATTAACGAAGTACTGGCCAGGAAAGAACACAATATTCACATGCATATTTATAAAGGATTGACGTTTATGTTAACGTTGGATCTGCGCATGTGCGCGGGAAAAGCATAAGTTTCATCTAGGTCGAGGCACATTTTGTGTGGTTCTTCAGCGAGGAACCAACAAGATTTTTAAATCGACCAATCAGCTCAATGAGTTGTATTTAATGCATTTATAGGTTACTACTCATGATCAGTACATAAATACTTCATGTGTTTTTCGAACAGGCTAGTTTTTTTTTTTTTAAATCGCTCTCAGAAAGACGTGTTACATTTCCCAAGCATTTACACGCTTAATGCATTATGTACATTATCATCTAAAATCCCATGCTAAGATTTGCACACAAATGAACAATGCTAAATATAAGAGTTGCCACACTCTATTGTACAGGTCCGTTTGTTTACAATTTCCCCGTGCTCTACCGACAGTGAAAAGACAATTTCACGACAATATGACTATATGTGATCAAAAAGCAACTAACTCTGAGGTGTGCTCACTTGACAATGTTTACAATGTACAACTTCGAAACATACGGCATGCTAACGGAAAAACTGCATTTGTTTGTTAATGTGAGCATGGGAATGCCAATTAGTAACTATCCTTCCTATTTTTCATAAAACAGGTTTTAAAGAAAATGTAAATTGGTTTTTGCGTCAATTGAACTCGCACCGTAGCTCTCTAACCCACGTGTTTGTAGTGAAAACGTAATAGACCATCAGAGAGCTACAGTTCACGGATTGGACCATTGTTTGCTGTGAGCATTTAAACGTGTTCATGAATATTTCAATAAGAAATTTTAATGCAAATTGTGAGAGAAAATATTTTTACAAAATAATATTTGTAACTTTTAAAAGTGATGGAGTGGAATTGTCTTAATTGCAAATTTACTATAAAACACAACTTGATGAGACACCACACATATTTATTTCTTTAGCAATAAAACACTAATACGGCATATATATCTTTAATGACTTCAGGAATATCTAATGACATTATTTCTTTCTATCTTTAAACACCTATATATAGCCTTCATTCAATGACATTAATTCAAGTAATGAATGTGATTTAAAATATTTTTAGGCCTTTGATAAACCATTTTAAAGACATTTCAGCAAAGACTAGTGATTTTTCATTGTTGAGTCAATTTGAAATTAAACTTTTGTCAGTAAGGAGATCAATAAGAAGATATGTAAATCATGTGAACATCTTCAGAATTTCTCACCATAGAACATCCTAGTAAAATGACTTACAGAGATGAATTACTGCTTTAATTTTGCTATCGAAGATGATTTTACAAAGTAATCATGGTAATGTAATTTAAGGGAATAGAAATATTCTATAAGACTAAAACACAGAGAACCTGGAGAAGTGTAGTGGGAAGAAAATAATAAAGGGTACCCTGAGAAAATATACCTGAATACACTATGTACTAAAGTCATTAACCAAGGCTATCAGTGCCCACTTGATTTATCTCTTCCTTTACTGCTAAATTTTTTGATAATCTTTTCGATATATTCAAAACTCTTTCAATTGAGCTAAAAGGTAAACTGGAACTTAAATGTGAAACAAATGTGTCTGAGACATTTAAATGTTACCATTGAATATGTGTACGCAATAATTAAAGTAAAAATTCCATGCCATTTATCATGTTTATCATAAACATATTGAAATACAACAAAATGACAAACTGCAACATGGCATGCTTAACAATGAAATCATGAACATCATTTTGGTTATCCAGTAACAAAGTACGGTGTCTAAATTTGCGAGATCAGAAATTATGATATAGATCTTCTACTAAAAATATTTATCACGTTCAAATTCAAGTATCAATTTCAACTTGATTCACAAGAGAATAAGAAAGTCATCAATCTTTAAAAAGAAATGAAAAAAAATTTGATTGATCTGTTGGTGAAGTTATCGAGTCTACAGCATTGACTACTAAAGCATTAAAGCTCATCTCTCTGACAGATGCATTGCATTAATGTACTGCATTTAAAACAATTTCATTCCTATATTCAGCTAAATCTTCTTGAGCACTATCAAAATCTAAGATATTGCATATGATAATCTGTAAATTCAACAGCTATAAAAGACAGACATGTTGTCTACTTTTAATGGGTAATGCATACATCAATATATACCTTTGTACTTTTTCCTTATAGTACATGTAGTACTCTAACTTTTACCTCAGCACTTCAGTAACTTTATTTCAACCTTAACCGTAGGCCACATAATGCATATTTCATAAGTTACTGCTATATCTCTATTCTAATCAATTAATTGTGTCCTTTAAGCTGGTGGAAATTAAAAGAAACCAGTGCCAACATCTAAATCCTTGATGTCAAGCACTTAACAATGAACTTTACTTTTTCAGTCCCCGTTCAACATAATATACTTCCAACTGATGCTTAGTAAATTGACCACAACAAAAACTTTCACTTTTTGTCATTGGTAAATTCAGTAAATAAAGTCACCATTAGAACACATGGTAAAAGAAAAACAGAAAAGTGAATCTCACAGTGAATCTCACACTGTCACTGAACTTTAACCGATACAACGGCTCATCCATGACAATCAACATTGTAACTGACAAGCAATCAACCCTGACTGTCCTCATTTGTAAATTTGTTTACTAATATGGCTATACATATATCAATGAAAAATGTCAGCTACATACATAACAGAAACAATGCCATGGAATACTGCATAAATAGTAGATAAATAGGCATCTATTTTCTCACCTGAACTTTGTTAATTCAAGCAACCTCTAGGTTGCAACCCTTGCATCATGTACTCCAACAATAATTAACAATTAATGTGGTAACATTTACTTTAATCTAATTATCAATATTAGAGGTATACCCCTACAGACCGTGCCTACCTGAAACTTTGTGTTGGTCGTAGTTGTAGGAGTGGGGAATCCCAAACAACGGGAGACAAGCCTTCTTACGGAGAGGTCCCTCTGAGTCCTCGTCATCTCTCTGGTTAGGGTCAGCTCCGTGGAAATAAACCTTCTCATACGCATCTAGGTACCTATAATACATAATACATTAAAAGAGTACTGCATTTATATTAATCAATATTTTACTGACTGCCATAAAAATACATGTATCATTTCAAATATATTACAGTTAGATTTTATACAGCAATTTCACAAATTCTTCAATATAAGAATTGGCATTTGCCAACACAATTTTTCTTTTTTTACTTTATATAGGTGATAGATTAAAAATCATAGTTGTCATTGCAACCACTGCCAAAACTATTAAATTATGGCAAACTCAAAACTTTTATATATTTTCTGCAATCTGTGCCAAAGGTATGTTTTATTACCGACAAAATTATGTGTTTTGCCAATCATTCTTTACCCTGTTTATATCAAATATTTAAGTTTTATCAAAACAAATTAACTACTGTTTCATTTTACAACACTTCAGCTTCTTTTTTTATACAGATGACATAATTTTTTTCCAATTCCACAAATGATAGAAAAAAAATCAAATAAAACAATGCTACATTGTTTACATCAAATTCTGTAAATAATGGAGTAACCCATCCTAGCAATATCCACCTTACACTATTGATCTAAACACATAAAAATGCAGTAATTATCAAACACATTTTTACTGTCTCTTTTAAACAGACTTTAAAAATCAATCACCAGAAATGGAAATGACGAAGTTTGAAACATGAGAATGTCTTGTTTGCCGGAAGGAAGGAATCTCCGAGAGATTTTTACAGGGGACCGAGTTTCCATGAGGGATGATAATGGAGGTGAATAAATCAATACAATAACAATAAAATCATAGGAAATACAGCAAGCTTTCATAAATCTAGGTCTGTTCCCTCCTGACACCTGTGTACATTGAGGCAAAATAGCACAAGATTCTAAATTCCTTTGGAAGGGAAAAAAGAATTTAGGTATTAAATGATTGTTGAGTAAAGGGTAGAGACTGATATATCATAGCAAAATGGAGATTCTTTTTTCCACAGCATATTAAAAAAAAAATGCCCTTTCATGTTTACCTTCATGATAACCTTTCTAATCAAATAGTTTTGGGTTTTTTTTTCAAATGAATACCTACACACAACATTTGATCCTAAGAAGTATGACCCTGCAGCCAACATACCTTAATTTATTTTTATTTGTTAGTGATCCATGAATCTGAGAAAAAAGTTTGAAAAATCTCTTACCTGACGTAAATGAATTTTAATGCCTGAGTTCCATTACTGCATCCTCCTGGAATCTTGAAGTCAGACAGAAAATTTTCCCAAATCTGTTCATCATTAATCTACAGAAGAAAAAAAATTATACATAATTTCTGACTCTTGTGATAGTTTGTATGGTTCCAATTAATCAATAAGCAACTGGCATTTAAATTAAGATGGAGAGATTGTGAAACTTCCCCGTCAACTTCCTATAGCCATCAAGAGCTGACCTTCCACTGTCAATACAAGTAAGGACACTTCCTCATTCAGCAAGGTAAATCTATTTATAGCACACTCCGAGGGTTGACCCTAGTAAATTAATTCACTGTCTAGCCACACAGAAGGTTAAATGAGAAATACCTCACAGTTACTGTGTAACAGTCTCTGGATTTAAAGGAAAATTGCACCAACAGTAAACCAACATTCCATCAGCAAAGCAACTGTCAAGTTTCAACACTTAATTATGTTGTTTTGAATGAAACTAATAAGCCTGCCAAAGGTATACACTAGAAACGGGTCTATACATTAACAAAGACTAAAACAATTTTGTCAAGCAGTTGCATATATAATATCTGTTTTATTCCAATTTGGAGTTTCATAAGTAACACTAATAAATACTTGATCAACTTTAGGCTTTGTATTGTACATCATCCAAAAATTTATAATTAAGTGCAGCCCACATAAATCTAACATCACACATTAAAAACCCTTCCAAGCTTGACAAATACCAGAAATTAAATTCTCGTGTAGCGACAGTTAACTGTACACTAGCTCTTCAACAAATACCATCACCAAGCACAATAAAGCTATATCTTGAGACAAGTCTCATATTTCAAGTCGATGAATTCTCTTTAGAAATAATGTCACTAAGTGTTCACATAAGGAAAGAAGAAAAACCTGTTCTTTTATCAGAGAATCATTATTTACCTCATTAAGGTTTCCTACTTTTTTTTAATTTCACTGAAGGGACGGATATAAAAGAAAGACAGACTGGCTGAAAAGGAATATAAATCCAATATCAATATAACTGCCTCCATTTTACACAAAATCACAAGCTAAATTTCCTGCCTTTTTCTCAACAATAAAAGGGACAAAATTCCTTTCATGTCAACAGTAGGTCCTGGTTTTCTGCATATGGACAGATAACAAACTGATACACAGTAATATGCTGGCTCATATGTTAGTGATAATCAAGTCTGGATAGAACAACAGGTCTATAGCACCAGATCAAAAAGCTGTTTTATCTTTCAAGTCTACCATGGAGATAAGAATCCATAGGAAAGCATAATTTTGTTCCTTTATTTCTCTGCTTTAGTTTATTATTTATTTATCAATTTTCTTTTAAAATGTTAGCTAGACATTAGCACACTTCTTTATTTTTACCTTATCCATGATGTTTACATTGTAGGAAATTTTAATGTCTGAAATCTTGAAAATTTATACAATGTATGTCTCAAAAATTTTTTAACATGTCAGAATATTCATTTCAAAAGAGATAAAATAAAATGTTTACTAATAAGTTTTGTAAATTCCAAAAACAACATGTTTTTTTAAAGAGTTATTCAACAATAATAATTTCCCTACATGATTCTAACAAACTGCAGCACAAAAATATTGAACTTCCAAAGATTCCATTTTCTAAAAAAAAAGTTTGACAAATGGTAAAGAAAAGCAGAATATGTTGGACAATTTTATGATCAAAAAGTAATGTGATTAACTTGATGAGGCACCAATGAAAGAGATGTTCCGATTTATCCTGTACACAGAGAGTAAAATCAACCAGCTCATACTACCAGCAGAGTGAACACATGAGTTTCTACACTAACAAGTAGGTCACACAAAACTTTACCTGAGAGATAAGTCTGTTTACACACTGATGAATGCAGTCAACCAATACAGCATTGATTAAAGGGGGAAATCCAGCACTATTTATAGTTCACTGTGAGTGACTGTGTAAGCAGTTTGAAAGTATGCATGGCTCAAAAGCATATATATATATATATACCGGTACACTCAATTAAAGGCCTAATATATAGAACTCCTTCAGATTTTCCCAAAAAGAAACTTTTTATTTTAAATATGGTTGGCAACAAACAGTCAAACACACTGCTCTAAAATCTATGGCCTGTAAATATCGTAAATAACTTTCAAAATGTTACTGTCATGTTGTTACCATACCATAAATCTCTCTGGTTCATGGAAAACTGTGTGGAAAATTTTCAACAAGTTTCTGTTTGTAAATATTTTCTTTGATCTAATTAGTCTTCCAACAGAAAAAGTAATCAGGCAGTACTCTTAACAAGACAAACCTGACATTTTTTACATCAAAAACACAGGGGAAAAAATTTCACCCTTTCTAAATATCACCTCTGTTTTATGTTCCCTATGTAATATTCTATTAAACATCTTTACACTGAAGTGCTGCTGCCATGCCGTAGATTAGCATTAAATATCTTGATCCAGAAAACAATTCTTGTTGGTGTTTTCACATCCACAGATGCCACATATTTTGGACTCTGTTTAACATTTGGCTGCATTTTTTACTACCTGTTAATTCCATGCATTAAAAACTTTTGGACTAAATAAGGACTTTTACATCAATGTGGTATATTTCTTTATTGAATGACCTTGGTTCAAAGCCTGACATGACTTCTGTCCAGCTGCACAGTAATCATGGCTTTTTCCCTTGAACATCTTCCATTGTTCACAGAACTGGATCTCTATATTTGATATTTTAAGTTGTGTAAATGTCGTTATATTAATTACTTGGAAATTTCAGCAATATCTGATTTCTCCCTCATGTATATCTGGTTGTTTTAGATCCAACCACTTCAATTGCACATGCAGACAGAGAGGTACACACTGTGTTTGAATGTTGATGAATGAAGTAAAACAAAGATTAAACTTCAAAATCAACATCAAAATTGATAACCAAAGCAGCAAAAATTGTAAAACAAAGATTAAACTTCAAAATCAACATCAAAATTGATAACCAAAGCAGCAAAAATTGGCAAAGTATTGGTGCAATAATCAAGTCTAGTATATGAGACAGTACCATGAATAGTAACTTATCTCTTTAGACAAAAACAATGCATTCCTCATACATCGTATGTTTTAACTACACACAAACCTTACAAAACACTGAAGAATGTTCATCATGTTGTTATTACACTAAATCATGAGAACTGATTCATGTGCAAAACAGATTAAATCTGGAGACCAAAGCGCGATGAAAGTTTATCTAACTAGCACATTTTCATTTCTGTTGGGCAGGACTGTCTCAATTTACCAAATAACTGAATACCATGGTCCAAGTTGTTCAGTTCAGTTACATTTTTCCCAGATTCAGTCTGGGTCAGGTTTGTACAAAATATGACATCAAAATCAATCAAAAGAATGGGGATCTTAATGACAATACATAAATAAACATCACAACTGATATTATAGCAGCAACAAAATGCTTGTGAAACAATGTGAAACAAGCAAGAGAGGTCATGTTGTCACTGTTGTCATGTGAGATTTTTTTTTCACATTTATTGATTTAATTCAAGAAATTATAGTTCAAAACAGATGCAAAGAATAAAACCGAAAAACTCAAACAAAACCCAATAAAATTCAATGAAGTGACCAGACCCAAACAATGTTGAAACTGTGACAGTTCTGTGTGACTGTCACACAAAAAACCCTGCATTTTCCAATGTTCAGACATTAGAAAATCTTAAAGATGCAATATTTATGTTTGACATTTAAGTTTTTTTATTTATTTGTGAATGGCTCTGGCACATACACTATCATGTTTTGATGCAAAAAGAATAGCTATACTTATTGAAATTTAATAAAATATTATGAAAGAAGATATTTTTTACTTATAATCAACTAGAAAAAGAAGTCAAACATATATAGGCTATTTGTCCATTGCCTTCAATATCCCTAATTGGTAGCATCCTTCATTGACTTGAACCTTTTTTTAAGTGTTATTGATAAATGTACAGAATACAACAAAGAGACATCTGAATTATTTCATGCCTTCTTTTAACTTAAGAAAAACTTTAATAACCATATTAAAAATAATGAATATAAAAAATAATAAATATTTCATGCTACCAAAATTGACATGTCGGCAAAATAATAGCCCCTCCCCTTCATCTTGGTTAGTGGTAGCCATTTTGCTTTGCCTCACAAACTCAACTCGATGTGATTCTTCAATCAGCTATATTTAGATAATAATATCTACTAATACACTAACTACAGACGCGCGTGGCTGCAATTGATATACTAATGACTAGACGGAGGTAAATTCAAACGCGAAATTTACCTTTCGCCAACCACCAAACTTGATCACTTGTCGATACAACAAATACATGTCGACCTCCTTTCCACCTATAACTGGATTTTTTCCAATGGGAGTTCTACAAATATAATAAAATATATTCAAAACATGTCTATGATATTGTTTACATACTGAAACGCGATTGAAAAACAATCACAACATGGAAACTCACCCTCTATTGCGATGAAATTGCTTGAGAGTTGACATGAATTCATCTTTCTCTTGTTGATAAGTGAACGGGTCTTTGTTTAATATTTTAGCCATTTTTCGTCAAATCATTGATAAATATCGATGTTTTATGCACAACGCGCTGAATATAAACATAAACAATAACTCCGCCACCACCGCGCACTCAGCAATACCCTAGAAAGGTGGTCAAACGCAGGGAAAATCCTCAATATTCGGGGAATCCACCGACAGAGTCGGCTGCACCGACCCGACACACACGTCTTTCAACACAATACAATCGATCTCACAGCCCGATATAAGTCCTACTATATGCCGTATCGAACAGAAGGTGTATTGCTCTCGATAAAGTAAACCGCGATTCAGCCTCCAAGATTCATAGTTGACCATACGTGCATAAAATCTTAGAAATATTCGTAACAAAAAACATAATGATCATGCCTAAATACCAATGATCACTAGAGGGGTGACGCTATTGAAGCAATGCTTCGGCGTAGTTATTCAAAATGGCGGTGGCCTTGTATTTCGAGTGCGCAAGTTGAGTGGTTGTTTTTACGCACAAGAAAATGTCAACTGGTCAAAATTTCACTACAGTTCAAAGCATTTTTACGAATACTCATATATGAGAGTAATTTCTTGATTGAAATTGTGTACCTGTGAACCAACGGATATATATTGCTTACGCGATAGGCGTTAATCCGCAGGTCAGACCATTCAGTGGCGGATCTAGTACTTTTTTTTAATAAATGTGAAACAGGTGTTCAGGGAAACATACAAAGGAGAACATTTCGTTTTTAATAATAAAAAATTGCCAACTTACCTGGCATTTTTTTTTAAAAGTCATACTAGAGAAAATGGAAAATAGTCTTCAAACTCGAATTTTCGGGCGGGGGTGGGGGTGGGGGGTCCAACTTTCTTTCAGAACGTTATTTAATTTTTTTCAGATATGTTAACAAATTTCCATTATTTAACTATTCTACATCAAAATATGTGGGATGCAACAAGCTTTCAATCAATCTTTTCGGTAGTAAAAATTCATTGATTAACATAATATGCATTACAATGTATATAGAACTTTAATTAATTGCATCAGACCTGTACGAAACATAAAATTTCTACCGTTTTTACTGCTATTAGGCCTAATTGTAATTGCAAGTAGCTTAACCCATAGATTTGATATACTATGTATAATACTCCAAGAAATCGCACTTTTATTTTCTTTTTTCGTAAACTGTGTCGTGCAGACCAGTATATAGAAGACTGAATGACCCGGGGAGAGTTCAAAGGAATTTGTAGGAGTTATATTCAGTAAAATTTATATAGTGAAATAACTTAATTAATTAATAAATACCAATGTTCCTTTAACCTAGCTCATATAAGACATGAACATGCATGGTATATAAATTATCTAAAAAATGCGGATTATCCGAACCCCCTCATCTTATAATACATGTATACAGGGCTCATGCTTCCTTACAAACAGAGACATGGCAGTAGGAATCGGGAGGCCCGGGTGGGGGGTGGGGGTACGGGGGGCAATATATAGATTACTATAGAAATTATAATAGAAATCATAGCTACTACATGTATATGCTTGTACCCCCTCAATAAAACGTCTGATAACCTTTTTTTTAATTTGCTAGTCAAGGAATTTTTGGGTGACTGTGTCCCCATCAACTAAAGATATATGGTTGTGCCCCCCCCCCCCAACTGAAATTGCTTCCTACGGGGCTGAGAGAAACATAGATTTATACATGTATTTATAGCAGGTTAATGTATGCACCGAGGCCATGAAAATTAACCTTTTATTTTACTCCTCTTTTAAGTATTAACATGCAGCAATGAAGAAAAGTACTGCACAATGATACATTTTACAAAAATAAATGAATCAACAATTTTCTACACTTTATACAACCAGTCCCCATGCTAAATTAAATCCATGCGAGTAATCTTCATTTATATCGAATGAAGTTCAGGCATTTTGACATCGACCATAACCAGCTTTTCGATGAGAAGAGGCACAAGGGCCTTAACGGTCACCTGAGTATAATACAACAATTTAGAGAACAGTACGTAAAAGAACAAAATTAAAACTGATAGTTTTGTTGCCCAAAAGCAAGAGAGATAGGATGATTAGGATGTATGAAATAATTAGTCTATTACTCGGTAACATCTCATAGAGTTATAGTTATATATACTTGACCCCAATTTTCACTATACCACCATGCAGACTCTTATCAAAACGAGAGTACTTCGATACTGTTTTTAATTTTACCCCATATATTTTTACCTCCTACAGTGGCCTGTTTTGGTCTTTAAAGAAAATGTAATAGTTACCTTTGTCTCAATTTTATTTATTATTTACAAATCTTCGTGATAATTAAAACTAAGAAAGTATAAGTTTGTAATGTCAATAAAAAAAAAAAATCATTCACCATATGCTCGTATTCCATTTTAAACTTTTCAAATGCATTATTTACAGTGATTAATCATCAAGGGTTAATAATTATATAAACTAATGACAAAAGAGAGCAGCTTCTCTCATGCAGTTTATAGATTATATAATACAAATGAACGGAATTAGGTCTATGGTCAGAACGTACCAGACATTCGACCGAATGGTCCAAATTCCAAACATTTTGTAAATATATAGAGGTAAACGTCATTATATCGAGTCTGCATGCTTAATGGCTGTTTGATGCATACAGTGTGTATGACTGTCTGTGTCTGTGCTTTTAGCTCCATCTCTGGCTAGCAGTTCCCTGCAAAAGAGTTAGCAAAAATATGTAAGTCTTCTCTGCCAGGTATAGCCTCTCCGCAGTTAGACCTATGTGGCCCAGATATGGGATCATCCTCGAGGTAGCAGATGAACATTGGGTAACTTACGGCCCCCAAGCAGAACCACAAGGTCTTGGAGGAGACTAGGCTCCTAAATGCACGGCATGCATGGCCCACTGGTGTGTGGATATGCCCTGATGCCTGCAATCCTGATCTATGGGTCTAATATATAGCATCACCGGATTTTGGGAAGGCATGGAAAAGTCGAAGGCTATGGATGATAATCAAGACAGAAAATCCGTGTAGCTGAGCACGAAAGCAAGGTAACGCAATCAGACACAAGGGAAGGACAACCCTGAAAGAAAACCACTGACCCTCCGAATTCAGAGGGTTTTGCTTAGGGCCAGCAGCCCTAACATGCCAAACAATGCAGCTACAGAAACCTTTACCAGCTGAGAACAAAGTGATGGAAGAAGGATTGATACCACTCAGGATATTAGTACTGATAGTTATAACAGTGAATTTCCCATCCTGATAGATGTCCTTTGACCAAAAATAACACGTAGAGTGGGCTACTGGAACGTGTGGACTCTCTACCAAACAGGAAAAATAGCACAAGTGGTGAGAAAAATGGAGCATTACAAGATTGAGCTTCTTGGAGTAAGTGAAACGAAATGGACAGGCACGGGGTAAAAAACAACTGTGTCAGGTGTCAGTGTCAGGATATCAAATACTCTACTTTGGAAAAACTGAAACATCATACAGTAGAGGAGTAGAAATAATCATAACAAAAAAAGTTTATAGAAGTCTATATAATAAAGCATCATGGGTAAGCAAAATGCAAGGCTTAGGAGAATGTAACAGCAATGGAGAGAGGCTGTGCACTTTCTGGAAAGAAAACAACTTAATAATTGGTGGGACTATATTATTTTATGCACAACGATATCCATAAGGCAACATGGAACTCTCCAGATGGTAATACGAAAATTCAAATTGACCATGTCATCATTTACTAAAGATGGAGAAGTAGCCTCCTGGATGTGGTTGCAAAACAAGGAGCGAGATGTGGGAAGTGACCACTCATTAGTATTGGCTAGTTAAAGTCATTAGTATTGGTTAAAGTCAAGTTAAAGCTGAGGAATCACGGAAAATTTAAAGATCAAAGACTGCCTCCTATTAATATCCAAAAGCTTAAATGAAAGACGCGAAAATGATGAGATCTTTGCAAGCAAAAGTCCAGAACAAGTTTGCGGCTCTTATGGAACACTCATATGACATTGATATGGAAACATTTAATGAGGTTCTGTCAGATAATGCACAGCAAATACTTGGCCCAAGAAAGGGAAAAGGAGGAATGGATCTCGGAGTGTACATGGAAAATAGTAGAGCAACCCAAAGAAAATAAAAAGAAAATCTTGTCCACTAAATCAAAGAGACAAAAAGATCAGTTCCAAGCAGAATATCGGACTATAGACAAGGAAATTAAGAAAAATGCAAGAGAAGACATGACGGCATATACTGAAAAACTATAGCTAACAAGTTGCTGTCCTTTAAAAAAGGACTGCAATACGTGGACCATATGCATGTTTTTTAGCCGGGCTTATTGCTCAAAGAGCAATTGCCGGCTTATGTGATCCTGTTCAAGGCAGGATGTTAACCCAATAGTCGCCATTTTAAAGTTACGTGCAAAAATATAGTTCTTACTCTCAACCGCTTTTGAGATAATACAAACGCTAAATAAAGCAACAAAAGTAAAACGAAGTTTTATGTATATAAAATAAACATTTATAGTAATGACTTTGAAAACTTCATAAGTCAAAGAACATAGTTCATTAGCGTAAGGATTTTTGATAAGTGTTACCGTAGTTCTCTACACATACGAGGTAAAGCAGGAGAGGGAACCAGACTGGCCTGTTTGTTTACATTCAGCTGCGGTACCAGATTAATTCTGATTCTGACAAAATCGGACCGTGGTATTAGGATTGAAAAACTCACTGTCAGTGTCTTATCATTTATATTGATAGTTTTAAAATAATTTTTTCATCAGAATATAAACGTGATTCATGTAAGAAATCCATTCTACTCTGTAAATGAGCCCGGCTCTCTGTACTTCTGAGTACTTTGATTTCTAACTGAAATTCAATTAAGAAAATTTCTAGGTGTAGGGAATATTCATGTAGGTTTGTTCACTTTTTCTACAATGATATGCTTACTTATAACTGATTGTAGCTCAAAGCAAAATTGTGAAATTTATCTCCGATTAGCGACCTTTAGTTTTGTCAGTTTAAAAAATCGGGTTATTTTGATACGTGTAACTCATACAGGCTGGGACTTGATACCTGTTCTGGATTTATAAGGAAGAAATTTATCATGGGAAAAATAGATAGCTAATGGTTCACGAGTAGCACAGCCCTGTAGTAAGCAGATTTTTTTGTCAAACGATATTGAGATTGCTGAAATATCAAATTATTTTCAACACTATGTTGATATTAATGAAGCATTATATTTATAAAGTTCGTTGTCAGAATACCTGTCCATCTATCCAATGTCTTTTAAATTTATCTAATTCATATTTTAAAGTTTTAAAACACACTTTAAAAGATAATTAAAAAACTGACAGATTTTAATACTTTCTGTCAGAAATGGAATGTTATACTTTAATTAATTTACCTTCTTTGTAATTATTATCATCAGTTTATTTTTTCAATTTCTTTAATATGCTATTAGTAAATCCCTCAAAACTGCACTGCACTAGACTTTCCTTAGCTACCCCCTTTCTGGTTTTTTTTTCTTTTTCATATGGTAAGCTTAAAGAAAATTATTTTGCGAGCCTTGATGCACAAATTAAAACTAATGCCGGTGAAAACTCACTCTATCTTTTTAAAGCTATCACTATTCGCCCAGTGACGTTTTTCATTCAAGTTGTAAGATACATGTATATGTATACTGTAACTTCTTAAAATGCTTGTACCATAGAATCAATGTTTAGTTTGTATATAAAAGTATATGTAAAAGAGAGAAAATCGGATCTGCCAATGAATATGTAAATGCGATATGCAGATTTAAAAGCGCGATTTGCAAATGAATGGCATTTTTTAATTCGAATAGGGCGAATAATTCTACGGGCAAGTTACCTAAGGTGTGAACTCTCTAGCATTCTCGCGCATGCGTAGCCTGTCGTTTGCCCAGGGCATCCGGTTTAATCTCGCTTATATATTTACTGCATGGACCTCAGGGTCCACGCATTGAAGCAGAACGAGCAGCTTCTAAACAAGATAAGCAAACCCCTATATAAGCTCGGATTTCTAAAGCCACATGAGGATATGTTGCACCAAGAAACATCCGGAGGTCAGCAAAGATCAGCATAAATACCAAGAAAGGATTTTTAAGAGCAACGTGCTTGGGGTCCTCCTGTATGGTGCTGAAGCATGGAAAGTTACAAAAAGCATTTCAAACAAGCAGAGTTTTACGCATTTTTCTGACCTAATAGTAATACCATCTCAAACGAAGAGCTGTACAAAACGACTAACACCATCCAGGAGCGGATCCAGCAATTTTTGAAAGGGGGGGGGGGTTCCAGGGTTGTGTCCCTCTACCCCACCCCTCCCCTTACACACTCTCAAGCAAAGACACACACACACGTATGGACAGATCTAAATAATATCGGTTTTTTTTATGTCCGTTTTTTCTTTGAAAGCAAAAAAACACATTTCAAACACTACTTAAGCCTTAAAATTCAATGGATTTTTAGCATTTCCGAAGAGTACAAAGAATTTTCTTTTTGAAGAAAAACCTTGTGGGGGTGGGTTGCGGGTTTGGTTTAAAAACAAAGAGTTTCATGTTAGTTCCTTCAAAAAATATGATCAAAAACATGAAAATCTATCTAGTTCAATACATGCGTTAGACGTACAAATATTTATTCTTGGAAAACGTTTCATCCGCCTCTCTCTCCCTCTCTCTCTCCACTTGGCTAAAAATAAAGGGGGGGTTCCAACCCTCGGACCCCCCCCCCCTCTGCATCCGCCAATGCCATCCCTCTATCCCAAGTTATAAAGAAAAGAAAATGGCTGTGGATAGGACATACATGTAGAATGCACCCAACGTCCATCCCAAGGGTTGCATTGAGATGGACACCAACTGGCAAGAGAAAGACCAAAAGAAACGTGGAGAAGACTTGTAGAGAAAGAGATGAAAGAAAACAACTGGACATGGGGACAGATTCAATGATGGACACAAGACAGGCCAACATGGAAGTCTCTGGTGACGGTCTTATGTGCTAACCACGGCCGAAATTAAATGTACGATCCTCTTGGTAGGAGAGATCGAGCAATATGCAGACTCCGAACCATGGCTTGAGACGATGGACCTTAATGGACAGCAGTTCGTCTTATTTCAGTAATCCCTCTAAAAAAAAAACCCAAATCTGTAGAGTTGTTTAACAAATCTTATTTATCAAACGTGTTCTTTCTCAATTTTGAAACCGTTTTAAATTAACAAAGTCTTCTATCCAATAAAAATGCATTTTTTTACTACATGTATATTAATATCGATCAATTCATCACCAGAAAATCTAAGATAGGTAGGTGCCATGAAACTCACAATTCTGGAAGAAGTTGAGGAGAGTAGCGTATCAGAAACCCTTGGCAAGCGAAGATGGCAGTGGCAGAGAAGAACCTTTTCAAAGAAATAGTGCTTTTCGCTATATATTTAACATGTTTAATAAACCCCCTTCCTACCGGAATCTCTAACCTTGGATCACATACACAATTCTATAAACGAGGCACTCTTGATTATCATAACAATGCGCTTGGTTATCTAATAAATTCTCAAGAGAAGAAAGAATTAATGCATTTTCACTATATAATCGATAAAACCCTATCCTTACACCCAAGCCCCTGCCCCAGGGCTCATGAGATTCACAATTTTGAAAGAAGCACATTTGCTCATAATAACCGAAGATCTAGACTTATTTTGTTTGCATGCTTAAGGACTCAGGGTCAGGAAAGGAAACTAGCTGTTAAAGAACAAATGCATTTTCACTGTATAATCATCAGAACTCCCCCCCCCCTCCGGCAGAACCAATCACCCGGAGGTCACACATTTCACAATTTAGGAAGATGCACCCTTAATCATCATAACATACACCTATAATTCAGTGGCGGATCCAGGAATCTTTAAAGGGGGGGGGGCAAATTTTTGGGGTCAGGGTATGGCCTGCATGTACAGTAACAGCAAAATTAATTGTTGATTTATTAAATTTATGCATAATTTGGACACAAAAAAGGTCCCTGTTCCCTGGATCCCACTTCAGTACTAATGGGACCCTGAATTTCACAATTTTAGTAGAGGGTTTTACATGCTTATTACAATTACAATCATGCTAATAGTTGGACTGTTTGATCTCCAGGAGACTATCCCATAGGAGTATTCAAGAAGAATTTTGAAGATGTAGCACTAATTTTGATGGTTTTACTCCCATCCTTTTAAGGCTCCAACAGGAAGCATGACATTCACAATTTTTGTTCCAATTCATTCATAGACGTTCTATGTCAAAATTGGTTGAAGTCGGTTTTGTGTATGTACGTACTTACAGGTTTTTCTAGACTATGTAGTTTCGGGTATTGTACACTAGATCTCTAAATCTTAACAAAAGCGGGAACTGATCTGATATCAGATATCAAAATATCAGAAGTATAGACTAGGAAATTATGTATTTTTGATAAGTTTTTGTGTATATAATACAAACGCAGGGAGTGGGGGGGGGGTACACCATTCGTCAGGTGCCAGTGGTTTTGTAGACTATAGTTTCGGTAGACATGCAGTTGTTCAAAATTTGTATTATGATTTCTAGTGCCTCGTGTGAGGCCTTCAGTAAAAAATGATTGAATTATTTATAACAGAAACAAATCCCCATGAAAAACCTTCACAACGCACAGGATTTATAATTTTTATGGAGGCCTTTAAATAATGTGCCTTCTCTCGGGTCTTTCCGTCAGAGGTCGTAAAAACAACCTCGAGGTCGTTTTTCCGCTAGTCGGAAAGGCCCGAGAAGTTGCATTGGTGCCTTTCCGTTTAAAAATATATATATGTATAAATGACTTCTTATTCTTTTTCGTTCGCTAAAACTTGAAATTTTTATTTTTCGTGTAAACTTTGACATTTCTTTCCTGACCACTTGCTCTTAATTTTTAGGTGTTAAAAACAATACCTTTATATGCTTATTTTTACACAGGAGCACGTGCAAAAACGGTGTGAAATGCTAAAAAAATATTATTTTCAGACATTATTGTTCTACTCCAAATATGCGCTAAAAAGAACCAAAAATGTCAAATCACATTCAAAATCAACATGTATTATTTTATATGACTTGTATCTTTAAAATGAAGGCAAGTTCATTGTAATTCATCTCGCATGAAAAATTATAAAGGAGCACAATGTAAGTATCACCCCGTTTTTATTGTCGTATTTTTTACAATTCCGACATGCATAACAGGTAATATCTTAAAAAGTCTTTGTGTGAAAATGTTGTAATTCATATTTTTTGGAAGAAATGACCCCTCTCTTTATTTTAACAAAGAAAAAAGTATACCTTTATGATAAAATAAACGAGAAATATGACGTTTTCTTTTATTTTCGTACTCTTCTGTCATAAATATTGACCTTTCTGCACTAAAAAAAAGGTACGTTAGCACTGACAAACATCTGAATATAAAACTATTTTGCAAAAAACGAGTATTTTGTTTTGATAAGAAATAATTTAAACAGATAAACTCTTTTCTTCTTTATTCGAATCATTCTGCCCTCCCTCCCCCCTTTCCCCGTCAACAACCAACACCTAATAGAACCTAGGAATGACTTTATACAACAGAATTTACAAACACTATAAATCAATAAGTATATATAGGTACAAGTAAATTTCTTAATTTTTTTCTTAGTTTTATCCAGAAAATACAATTAATCGTAATCATAAAATTAAACATATTTCCCTGATTTACGCCGCTGTCTTTGCTGATTTTTATCTCATATTTTTGCATTTTTATATCAGCATATCATGGATGTATTTCTTCACAACTGAAATTGCTATGAATTATCAACCAAAGGAAGAGAATTCTAATATTAAGAAACTCCATAAATCAAATAAAACTGTTATAAATGATGAAAAAATTTTCTTTTTTGTTAACTGTGTACGTTATTGATTAATAACAATGTTATGCCTATAATCACAGTTGCAAAAGTCAGCGGGAAAAAAACAAACGTCGCTATTGTGACGTCACATAACGCTGCTTTGACGTAGAACGATCTAGTTGAAAATTACGAAAACGGAATGATAAAAAATTTTAATTCTTGGAAATATACTTGTATGTTTTATGCTGTGAAAAATTAGAATGAAATTTTGTTACCTTGCCTTTATTGTAGTGAAATGGGGGCACTGTCAAGATATGGACCATTTTTCGTGTTTTTATACACAATTACATACTAAAACTCTTCAATAAACAAAGAAATTTACAAATAAAAAAAAATACACGATGAAATTCTTTGTTTTTCACATATATCATGCAATTTTCATTCCTCTTATAAAAAATGAAAAGAAAATTGGCGGTAGCCTTTATTGCAGTGAAAAGGGGGCATGTCAAAACACAAAATTTAGATTTATTCTATCCAACTAAACGTATATAATAGGTCGCAATGGGTTTACATAACACCAACAAACGATTACATGTACAATACTGTATTAGTTTCTAAAAAAATAATAATTCTTACATTATGAAATTATTTTCTCGCCATGCTTAATTTTTCTCTTAACACGCAAAGTTTTTTTACGTGGAAAATAGGGGTAGAGGGGGGGGGGGGGGCTAAAGGCGACACAATTGCAATTTTTACTAATATCATGTAATATATAAAAAAAATAAAATATTTCGGGGGTTCAATTTAATGATTTTTATACTTATTTTATTTTTTTAAAACTGAAGATAATCCATGCATAATTAAGTCCGCAATAAAAAGAGTGTGTATAAACACTTCAACATGTTCAAAGAGAAAGACTAAAATCGTTTACTTTTAGTTGCAGCGTTTGTTTTTTTTTAACCCACAAATTGAAATAAAACAGGATAAAATTAATGAATCTGTACCAAAAAATTGATCCTTCAAAATTAATTAGGTTTTTTAAGTTGTTTATTAATTTAAATATTTAAAAAAAATAATGGAAATGCCAGCAACCAGGTAAGCAAGATCAGCGAAACAGTTTAGCGCAATTTGACGTCATTTTAATTGTGACGTTATAAGGTTCAATTGTGACGGCAGTCAAGGGTATTGTGACGTGCCTGAGTCGACGCTGCGTTAAAACGTATGCGCAGATCAAGTAGATCGGGCCTCGTTAAGTGAAATAAAATCACCGTATTTCCGCATTCCACTCTCGTTTTTAGATCTACTTTTATTTTAGTTTCCGTAGTCAACTTCCTAATGTAGCAGCACGCGTGTCGACAGTTTTTACTACCAGAAATGAACATCATACCATGTATAAAATGGGTAAAACGTGGTGTAGCCAAGTCTATTCCCGATAAAGTAAGAATTTTGGTGTCTAATTATATACTTGTTTTTTACCTCTTTGAGCAGTCCATATAAGTACTACGGACTATCAGTAAAGCAACCTAAAACAAAGGTAGTCTGGTAGTTCCGACATTGCAACTTATGGATACTTTTTTAAGATAATGATGTACATGTATTTACATTGTTTTTGCTATTGTACACACCTTGTGTTCATTTAAGCCTTGGAAAGTATGATAAGTTGATTATGTAACCTGAAGCGGTCACCTATCAAAGGGTTAAACATAGAGAGAGACTCTACCGCATCACTAGAAAAGCTAGCTTACTAGCAAGGCAGCACAAGTTGCTTGTATACTGTCCGCTACGCTTCCCCACGCTCAGGGAAGCTTAAATTCGACCCGAAGCGTAGCATGAGTTCTCTCTGAGTGTCTAGACCTCTTTAGTTATGGCAACCAATGCCATTCCCGAACAAGAAGTCCGTACCTGGACAGGTTGGAACCTCTTCAGTTACGGCAACCCCTGCTGTCCAAAAACAAAGTCTGTAAATGGACAAAAAGTCCTAGCTCTTAGACTTCCTGAAGCAGAACACCAGACACCCAGAGTCACTATGCTGCCTCCAATTTTGTATCGTGAAGCAGTCACTCATCCAAGGGTTAAACAGGCTCACCGTTGCTTAACTTGCCTGAAATAGAGGGAGACTCTTTCAAATAACTAGAAAAGCTAGCTCACTAGCGAGGCAATATTATAGGGTTATTGAACTTATATAGGTGAATATTGGCACAAGTTAGCTGTTCAAATGCATGAGCTTGCGAGTGCATTTGAACAGCCAACGAGTGCCAATATTCACCAATATAAGTTCAATAACTCCTTTTAATTATTACATAGCTAAAACATTTCCACATAATTTATAATAATTATTCCAACTAAAAAACTTAAATTAATGTTTTTTAGTACCAGTATTCAAATTAACGTCTGTCCTGTAAGTGTTCAATATCGTGCATCATTCCGATGACCCTACTGAGCGATATGAATTGCCTATTTAGGTTTTAATGGGCCTAATATGTACTAAATTTAAATAAATAATTTCATTTTGTATGAAAAATAAACACATCTTACCTAGATGCCACTTCCTTTCTTTAATTTAGCTCTGAGAATTTGACCAGATGACTTTTTTTGTTTACAATGGGGCGTTCGATATTGAACGCTTGATTCGGAATGTTTCGGGCATACTCATATACGTAATACAAACTCAGCGTTCAATAAAACGTCAAGATATTGAATGCTAAAATTCTCTAGATTTTTGGTAGTATTTTATTAGAGACTATTTAGGCCAAAATAAAATTATAGTTTGTTTGGAATTGCCTCCCGCCTCATTGAAATGCCCCCTCCTGAAAAAATTTTATTGACCAAAAGTAGGAAGATTTTTTTTTATTTAATCAATTTTTTTGCCCATTACATTTATCACATGTCAGACCTATGTAAAATTAGGTTTTATTGTTGATGGTAGATACTTTTTTTAAAAGTAAGAAAATGTATACGTATTTACTGTTTACTGAGATTTTTATAAAAAATTTTAAATTCATCTTCAATTAAAAAAAAATAATTTCCCTCCCTTCCTCCTGTGTCTGAAACCCTTCAGGCGGCAATTCCAAACAAACATTTTTTTAAGGATGGCCTTATTAGCTATATAATAAAAGTCCCTTTTATACTGTCCTCTACAATCATTTCACATTGTGCTGAATTATTACAAATCAATTATCTTATTGGCCAAATTTTCTTTTAATCGAGTCAGGAAATAACTGTTATGTTTAAATATCAATTGCCTTGTATAGTCTCAAAACTTTTTGAACTTCAACAGCTGTTCAAGTACAAGATCTCTCTAGAAGACACAAATTTATGAGGGATTTTTATCTGCTTTGTTTAGTTCAATTTTAAGTACTGCACAGAGGTGCAGCATTTTCAGTTGTTAGAAAATAGCTAAATAAGCAACTGTATAAGGGGAAGTTTTCTCCCCCATTTTATTTTATCCCCTTATGCCTTTGTCACAAGTGGGCGAAATTAAAATGGGGCGAATTGTTTGCAATTGTGAAAGGGCAAAAATAACATAGGGCGAAAATAACCCTGTATACAGTATCGATAATTAAGTACATGTATTGATAATTAAACTAATCTGAACCATTATGTAAACATTTTATATCATAAAGAGTAACTGAATATTTCATTTACTGTAAACCAATTTTTATTCATTTGAGAGAAATTTTTGCGAGGTTCGCTAGATCCTCATCATCGCGAATATTTCGCGCCATGAACCAGTCCTTAAAGTGCCTGCGTCTATTAATAACAGATCCAAAAAAGGCTTGATAGCGAAAATTAATCCTCGCAAACTAGATTACCTCTGGTAAATCGTGAAATAAAGTGTTGCAAATAAAAATTGGTTTACAGTATTCATTTTTGTAGCAGTCATCATCTAGATAAGTTTTGTTTTTCCTATTTTCATCTTCTTGCTATCTGTTTTAAAGTTTGGTTTTGGATATTTGAAGGTTAAACTGAGTGAGGATGAATTAAGGCGAGTTATAGAAGACACCAAGGAGTAAGTTAATCTTATTTTTAATGTTATAAAAATAGGGATCAACTATACAGTTAAACATGGTTTTAGCAAAGTGCCAGAGGCAAATGATTTTTAATTAGGTAAAAGGTAATTTGTTACATCCATTAAGATCATAATACATGCATATTTTAAGACTGCAAGGAATAAAAATCCCTTTATTATCAAGGCTACATTATATGTGTGTTTGATGTAACCATGCTTTACAGTATTTAAGTATTTGACATGTACAATGGATAAAATATATCACTCTTTTTTATATTTGAACCTTTTGATTCTTTTCAAAAATACATTTATTTTAAGTAAAAACTAATAAATTCTGTGTCTCCCTTTTAACAGCAAAATCGATGTCCTTGATGATGAAGATGATGAACAAGAAGAGGATAATGATGATGACAAAATAAGTGAAGATGATAAACTTGGAACTACTGAAAGGGGAGACAAGCGTAAATTGGACGATGATGATGACATTGAGACAAAATATGATTTGGCGGATTATGATGAGGACGACGAAGCTGGTGAGGAGAAGAGACAAAACACTGATTTATTTGCCATTGTTGTTTTCTCAAGTGTAATTTTTCAACATTTCAGAAGAAGTCTAGAAGAATTTCATTAGTTAATTTAGGATCTGATAGTGGTGTGAAAAAATCCAAATATTATAAAAAATATTTGCAACATCTTTAATTTATTTTCAATACAGTAACTTCAGTTTGGAATTCTTCTGTGACAAATATTCTTTTGGTAATGCAAATTGAATTCAATGTCATGTGTCGTCAGAGTCTAGACGCACCAAATGTCACCTGTGGTTTGATGAGCTCAATCTAAATTAAAACTGAATAAGTAGCCTATCTGCGCTCACCCTAATGGTCACACCACGAACATATTAAAACAAAATCATTTACATCATTCTAAGTTATTGGGCACTGTCCCATCAATTTCTTTATTGTGTTTATCTTGACACATTTGTTTTATACAGTGGATATGCTGAAGGGGATTGGTAATTTGACATACTACGCATCAAACTCTGAAGATCCCTATGTCACACTAAAAGAAGAGGTGAGGGAATATATCATCATAAAAAATAAGAAAGATTTCATTCCAAATACAGCAAAACACAGTTATTACAAAGTCACTGGGACCTACATGTATGAAATAACTTCGTTAAATCCGTAATTTGTTATAACCTTAGAAGAAATTCATTTAATTTATATATCTGGGGATTCAAGATGTATGCTATATGAGAGAATATGTTAAAAAATGTGTGGCTTTGAGAGCAAATTTTGAATGGTGTACACAGTTTTAGTTAATTTTATTATATAATAATTACTTTCATGTATAATATCTATATAAGTATTGTTATTGTAGGGAGACAGTGATGATGAAGATTTTGAAATCAAAGCCACAGATAACCTGATTGTGGTGGGAAAGGCAGAGAAAGAGTACTGCTGCATAGAGGTGTATGGTAAGACACTGAAATAGTAGTACATTTATTTATTTTTTTGTTTTCTTTGTAAAATTTTGCATATTTCCTTTAGTTTAAATATTCAAACATGAATATGATAAAATGTACTGGGAATATAGAAAAATATATATGTTGGTCATTCATACTGTTAATTACTTTTCATTACTTTATTTTTGCGTAATTAATGAGACAATGAGCCCGCAAAAATATATATAATTCCCGAGTATATAAACATTCCAAAAGATTACGTAGAGTAATAATCAGAATTCATGAAAATATTTTCTTTCTAATAAAGAGTTAACGTCTACCTCACGAAAAAACGGTGTCAGACATTTTCCTTCCACCTTGACTAGTTAAATACATGCATGTTCTGCTTTGTACCAAACCTACAGATATAATATACTTATTTATAAGCTGGAGTATATGTACATTTGAACAGTGATTTTCTATAATGAACAGTGTACAATGAAGACCTGGGGAATCTGTACGTCCACCATGATATTATTCTCTCCTCCTTCCCTCTGGCTGTAGAGTGGCTGAATTATGATGTCGGGGAAGACAAACCAGGTACAGATTATTATAATGTTATATCAGCTACTAGCTCAAACAGTATTGATTTTGGACAAATTTCCCCAGTAAAGTTGCTGTTTTCGTGGGAAGGTGGGGGTTACATTTCCTCTGTTTGTGTTAATTACAATATCATTATTTTATTGTAGCCTCGTTTTTTCTTTACAGCTGTTTGGAAAATGATTAAACTTTTTGGTATTTTCTTGATACTTACCTGCTTACAGAATCCATTTTTGATGTAAAATTATTTACTGACATGTAGTTGTCACATCTGGTAACCTGATATTTGTAGAGTTCAAGATAAGAAAATGTAAAAAGTAGTGAAACTGCCATTTACATGTCGAGTGATTTTTTTTTCTAGGAAATTTTGTGGCTGTGGGCACTATGGAGCCCATAATAGAAATTTGGGATCTGGATCTAGTGGACTCATTAGAACCTGTGGTGGTGCTAGGGTCAAAGGTCAAGTCAAAAAGCAAAAAGGCAAGTAGTGATGGTTGCTCTTTTGAAAGAAGTGAACAGAACTGTAGACTTTTGTCCGACGAAGTTAACGCTATGATTAACAGAGAGCAGTAGGAAGACCTGTAATAAACATTCACTGGCACACCATGTTTCTAGATATTAATATTACTTTGTTCCAAATTAAATATGCCCACATCCACCTAAAATATATTAACCTGTGATTTATTTTTTCTGTCTGACAGAAGAAAACAGATGGTCATACAGATGCTGTTCTTGATTTGGCTTGGAATGCTAATGTTAGGTAAAGTAAACAGTGAAATTATCATTAAAGGGAATTGGTTGTAAAATAAAATGCAAAATTTTCATCAAATGCATCCTCTTAGATGAGGAATTGCTGAACCCATAACTTTTCTCCTAATTTTGTCTTTTATTCTATGTACAAAAGCTGTTCCATTTCCATTTCAATTTGTAAATATTTTTTGCATTCAAATTTAAAAGAAATTAAATGTTAGGTCATATCAAAATAATTGTTTGGTTGTCCTCTCCCAACTGACTGAATTAAAATGGCCAAACTCCAAACTTTTTTATATTCTAGGACACAATTTTTTTTTTCTTTTCCCCTCTATCCTGTCAACAACTATGTTGTAATTTTCTGGAAGAAAGATTTTTTCCACCTACATGGCGACACTTTAATTTTACCCTGAGTTGGGAGAGGGCAAGCAAATATTATTTTAAAGATGGCCTTACTATTTTCTTTTTCATCAGGAATGTCCTTGGAAGTGCCTCGGCAGACTGTACAGTAAAACTCTGGGATTTGTCAGAAGGAAAACCAGCAACAACCATCAGTCAACACGAAGACAAGGTGACTGTGTACTCGACTTGTATTAAGAATTATACATTGAATTTAATGTGATAGATTTTTAAAACGAATAATGCATACATGTATATATTTATGCAATGGGTTCTTTATCACTTTTGACAATCTCAGATTGTCATTGCCAGAGATCAATGTTGCCTGTACCATGGTTTTGAACTATTAACCATTGAAACCTCTGGAACAAAATATCAAGCAGACAATGGTTGCTATTTCTCAGCTAGTTGTCCAATATTTTTTTTATACACTATAAAACTTTGTTTACTTCTAGGTTCAGTGCCTAGCCTGGTGTCCCTCAGATTCTTCCTGTCTCCTGTCTGGATCCTTTGATAAGTAAGATGTCTAGTTACTTGTAACGTGTTTTAGGTAGTATAAAGTAATGACATCAGTAGAAAGTGAAATCTTATTTTATATACATGTATGTAACTGATGAAAGGGATACATGTATCAAATTGAAAGCAGTGTATAAAAAGATAAATTATTCATGTTTAATAGACTTAGCCAAAACAATGTAACTACCCAGCAGTTCTCACAATGTTTATTTTGATTCAATAGTTAGAGGGTAATGCATATTACTGACAATTCAGTTTTCAACATCAATGTTCGTTTTGAACTCTTTTAAAGAAAAGTTATTTGTGAGAATTCAGGTTTGAATGTGGTCTGCTCACGTTTTGTTTTTCTTTTCAGGAAATTAATGTTTTCTCTCACATTAACTATCTGTAATAATGCCTAATTACAAAATCTTTACCATGTTAGTGATACAGTGTATCAATAAAAAATTGCAACATCCTGTAAAGTGAACTTGAGATTTAAAACCAACTGGATTTTTTTTTTTCAGCACAGTGAAAATGTTTGACTGTAAAGACCCCAATAAAAATTTTAAAAGCTGGACTCTCAATGGTGAAGTGGAAAATATCTTGTGGGATAAATTCAATCAGACAAATTTTTATGTAAGTGATTCAGCATTATTCAAGATCAAAAGTTGAAATGAAGGAGTAAATACTGTAAAATGACTGAACTCATTATTAATATTTTGACAGGCCACAACAGATAAGGGGCATGTGTTTTACATGGACAAAAGATCAACCAAACCAGTGTTCACACTTTCTGCACACAATGAGGCTGTGACAGGTAATCTTTGCCTATCTTGATTGTCATGACTTCATTCCATTTGTCTGCAGAAATAAGAATTATATTTGTACAATTTCCTCTTCTCGCATAGATATTTGATGGGTAATTCATGCTTTAGTCATGGTAGGAACTGGGAGCAATACTTGACTGACCACCTATTAATCAAGGTCAGTCAAGGAGGGTATTCTATCCATAGAGTGATTAATTCACAACTGTGTATACATTCTGTGCTCTTTTACTTGCAGGTCTCTGTCAGAGTTCCTCAGTCCCTGGATTACTGGTGACAACCTCCACAGACAAGACAATGAAGATCTGGGATGTGCAAGACAATAAACCCTCAACAGTTCTGGAACGAAACCTTAAGCTGGTAATGTATCTTAGGATGTCATTCTCACAATTAATACTGTATAATTAGATCTTTCTATTAACTGCTGATATTTCTTTTTAAATGCATAAATGTATAATAAGATGTGTATGCATAGTAAAACTTAGATATGAGTTCTAATATACATGTATAGAAATCTGTTTATAAAAAAATAAAGCTGTCACTGTGGATATTATTTGAACTCATTCTTACACAGTATAAGAAAGTCATATACATGTATAAGGAATCAAACTGTAAGTGTCCAAGAAATTTTCAAAATTTTTTCATTTTCTCTGTAAATTGCTATTATATGGGATTTGCTTTGAATTATTAATATTTTTAAGTAAATGGAAAGCTACTAAGGGTGTGAAAATTACCCCCCCCCCCAAAAAAAAGAAGCATCATAGTGTTTGTACAATTTCTTGAATGTTTATTTGTAGAATCAACTTTTTTGTGTTGATGCATGTCCAGAAGCACCATTTGTTTTTGCTGTTGGTGGAGAGAAAGAAATTAAAGTATGGGACATAAGGGAGAGTGCTACAGGTATACACTTGATTCAGATTCTAACTTTATTCAGCATAGAATTTTTTGACGATAATGCTGTTTCTTTGGTTACTATAAAATGGTATATTATGTTAATTCTTTCAAAATCATTATTTGGCTAGGTTTCAATAAAGTGAAAGTTTAAAATATATCAATACATAATTCAGTAAATGTAAAACTCCAAAATAAAAGGTGCAATTCCAAGTGTGACCATAAGGTACTCATTTTATGTTAGGTATACCAGGTTCATTTAAAATCATTCTAACATGCTTTCTCTGTATTTCAGTGAGAAAACACTTTGCCTCTAGAGCACCTGTTGGTGTAACCATGGATGGAGATGGTGATGTGAAGGAAGAGATGGAGGAAGCCATGAGTGGGATGATGATAGACAAAGAAGAAGAGGAAGATGTCCAGACCCTGCTGGGAGAAGGGGCCTCACCCGCCCCCACCACCGGCAAGAAGAAAAAGAAGAAGAAGAAACGGAAAAAGCAATCAGAGAATTAATTGTCAATTGTGTTTTAACTTGTTGGAGGGGTCACCCGGTGGGATTGGAGGGAGGGGGGAGGGGTAAATGGGAAAGGGGGGTGTTAAAGTGTGGAGCTTTAGCTATGTTGACATTTTAATTGTTTAAGGCTGCATTTGTTTTTGTACATGAACCGTACAACTTAAGGTGACACATTAAAAAAATCTTAGGCCTGTGAGAATGTTGGTTATGTAATAAATATAAGTTCTAAAATATTCTTTGTACTGTGGTTGTTTTTTCATGTGTAATCAAAACATGGAGTGTGGTTAAATTGGAAGAACCAGTCATTTACATACTTTTCGGATGAAGAACAAATGTACTAGATGAATCAGATGTTTTTTCTTTAGACCTTGCTTACAGTATATATTAAGTAGTATGTTAAGGTCAGATGATGTGTTCCCCAAATATCTGTTTTGTATATCTTCATAATGTATGAAAAATATACAAAATTTTACTAACTTTGATTTCTAAACTGGTTTCTAATTTTTTTTTAAAAATTTGAAACACTAAAAATGTGATTTTGGCAAACTAAGTTTTTTTCCCTAAAGGATTATATAAGAAATGCCATCCTCTGGTATCTCGCACAAATGCCTGGTAAGGTACCTCAATTTTTTGTGAGTAAACATTTTAAAGTAGTAATTCAATCTTCAATGACAAAATCTTGGAAAAAATTATATATTATTGAGGAACGTCTCGTCTGTCCTTAATCATTACTATTTACTAATTGTATTCACATTGTTGGACGATTAATGGGTACTCATTGCCAACACTATAATCTGCAGTGCACTGGCATGCCAAGTAATCTCAAGGTGTTACACTGGTTTCCTTTAAAGTGTAGATGATCACTAGTGATTTTGAGGTTGCAAGGTTAAATGTCAATGGTCAAACAAGACATGATAAAAATACTGATCAATAACATCTATCTCAAGAACCCTTTGCTTGTCTGACATCAAACTTGAAACACTGGTATTTTCTAGAAGATAATCCATTATTATCGTGTGTGTTTGGGGTGGGAATTGTCACAGCTATGTTTCTAAAACATTTTTGTTTCTTAAACTTGGAATTTGGCATAAAGCAAATGTATAAAGTTTAATTAATGCATGTACACGTTTCTGCTATATTTTCGGCCTTGGTGTTGCCAATAAATAGAGTGTATATCTTTTCAACCAGAGCACCAAGGAGATGTTTCTTTTGAGGAAAATTAAATGAAAAGAGAAAATTTCATGAAAGTTTATTTCTGCTTCATTCTGATAATTGATAACGGTATAAAGGTGGTGTACTTGGAAACAGAAGAAAATTGAGTAACATTTACAAGTTTAAATACACTGCAGTAATTTTCCTTGTAAAATAAACTCCCAGCTAAATAAAACAGTCATTTTACAACACTATAATTTTCATTTTATACTTTACATGAAATATAATTACCTCTCATATATATTCACTTATAAAATAATTAAATTATCAGAATATAGCTTATACTTGAAAAAATTATGTTTGTAGAAGCATAAATGGATAACTTCACGTGGTACTAGTACATAAAATTTTCATATACTTTACATGTAAACAAAAATATAAAAAGTATGCAAAGATAACTAACAATTTTAAAATACTCAGAAGCATAAAAGTTAGCAAATAATCATTATTTCATCTGACTAGACATATTCTCTGTTCATTCTTGTCGACATTCTGCCCATTTAGTGTTTAACACAATTAATATCACATAATATAAAGACATAAATTCATTCAGTACCAGCTAACACACCAGTCACTATCCTGTCTATACTAAATCTCCTCTATCCTGCTGGCTTGGGATTCTTTGCCACAGCCCTGATTTTAGTTTTACAGGACGGACACTGGTTCAGGTCTAGCAGGCATTTGTCACAACAGGAGCATCGACAAGGGTGAAGTGTGAGGCTGCCTGAGGAATCTGTCCTCTTACAACCCACACAGGCCTGAGTACCAAAGTCCACTTCATCATAGCCCATTGGTTCACTGGATGTACCTACAATGATGCATAATCCAAATCATGTACATAAATACAGTTGAAATGTGGTATCTCATACAAAATTGTCACAATTCTGATGTGGGGTACATGGATTTTTGAACATTGTCATTGAACATGAATTTTAAAAGAAAAAAACAGCTTTCCACACGTTTGCACTTGGAAGATATACTTATTTTTTTATTACCTGTAGCTTCAGAGTTTAAATTCCATTCCACTTCAGTGATTGGTGGGATTGAAGACTGAGAAGGAGGCTGGGTCTCCTGTTGAACTTTGAACTTTTCTATTTCTTCAACAAACGTATTTTCATCTTCACATTCAGGTACTAAAAAGTATAATGACAGGAGAGATCAAATACTGTAAATGAGATAATAATCCCAATATTATTATTATCGGTACTTTGGTTTTAACATCTATTTCTCATAATCTAAGAAATGTATATCATCTAAATACAAACAACTATTTTTGATAAAATATACTAAAAAAGACATCCCTTAAAATTTTCGAATAATTTCTTTAAAAAGCCAATTCCTTATTATCAATGGGATCTTCCATCACTGTGAACCAATAATACATTATTTAACTTACTTTTACCGACTGTATATTACATATATTATAAATAAAATGATTTTTTTGTTTATTAATGCAGGTAATAGTACGAGTGTAGTTTCAATCATTGCAGGAAAAATTTACATAGATTGGACATATATTTTTTTTCACAAAATCGTAACAGTTAGCTTTTTTCACACAAAAAAGAAACAGATGTAAGTTACATTGAGTTAAATTTCAATCCTTTCTGTACTTACACCCCCGGGATTGTCTGTCCATTTCAAACATTTGAACCAATTCCTCATCATATCCCAGAGAAACCTTGCGGATTCTGTGTTGTCTAAATTCTCGATGGAGTGGACCTCGGACCGGTGACATGAAGTTGTTCTCGCGGATAAACAAACATCGAGGAAACCACCTGGCATGTTCCTCCCACGGCTTATCATCTGGTTCCCAATTCCGAAGGAGTCCCCCACATTGGAAGCACTGCACAGCATCA
Source organism: Saccostrea cuccullata (assembly GCF_032062105.1). Classification (NCBI taxonomy): domain Eukaryota; kingdom Metazoa; phylum Mollusca; class Bivalvia; order Ostreida; family Ostreidae; genus Saccostrea; species Saccostrea cuccullata. The sequence goes on from NW_026940875.1 coordinate 110,014, forward strand.
CCCTTTTCTAAAATGTCAGAAACTTAATTGCATGCAATTTCTTTTTTAAAAATAAGCGATGAAAAATACATGAAAGAGTTCATAGGCACTGATGTTGTTATTTTGCCTAGCTTTTAAATTTTTGATATCCAAAAATAATAAGACAAGTAATTTTTTAACTTTGTTGTCGCATTATCCAATAAGCGGCAGGTACTTGACTTTTTACCTGTGTAAAACAAGCCAGCGGCAGCTAGTTCTTTTGGCCTCTGTTTCATTGCCTTGGGCCAGTAGTTTTTATACGTTTCTAGTCTCTTGAGGTAATCCTTAAACTCAGGATATTCCGGTTGTATATTTGATAAGCAATCTGAACTAGGAGAGTATGGAATATTGGATGTCTTTTTTCCTAACACAAAAGGACAATACTTTGAATGTCGTCTATGCTCAGTTGGCACGTCGTCTCCTTCCTGCCAAGAACTCAACACAACATTACAGAAGGCGCAGCGCACCCGGTCACCATCTCCGAGGTAGTAAAAGCCATTCTTTGCCAGGTCCTCTTTCTTTACAATAGACTGATAGCGCCAGTTTTGAAAGCTTTCTCGACGATAGATCTCTGCCCTGTACACTAATACATGTTCTTGTTCATCATCGCTACAATCAGGTCTATTATTATGATTATGAACTGGCCCATCCACTTCATCCTCTTTTATCACCATGGTTCTTTTGAAAAGATTTTTTTTTTTAAATGACAAATCAAAAACATTATTCATTCATCATATTCAATCTTTACAAAATAAACAATCACTATTCAGTATGAGGGGAATTTTTATTATTTCCCAGTTTTCCTGCAATAATCATGATAATTGAATATTTCCATTTCAAATTTTTTTCTCTGTGATAACTCATTGAAAGTTGTCGGAGTTTATTTCTTTATAATTCTGCCGGAATGTTAATTAGGCAGATCGATAGGTCAGGAGCTAAGTAGGCCTAATATGCATGCAAATCTCGTGCGCATCTGTCACTGTGTCTGACGCTAAGAAGGCCAAATATGCATGTAAATCTCGTGCGGCTGCCTATGTGTTTGACATCAGTGGGCGAGGACTATTGATATTGGCATAGAAGTCCTCCTGTAGTTTAAATCTATTAGTCTACATTTTTAAAGTCTAAATCTACAATTTATTTCACAATGAAATGGAAATATAAGGAATCACTGCCTAGTTAGTGTAGTATGCCAGGGACATCAACGATAGTGGGAAACATGGGATAATTTATGCATAACTGGCTTCGCCCGTTATGCAAATTATTCCATGTTTCCCACTATCGTTGATGCCCTGGCATGCTACACTAACTATAGACAGTGATTCCTTAAATAAAGTATATCAACATCAGGATGACATGACATTAATGATTCAGAATGTTACTCCTTAAATGCATAAAAATTGATTTAACTTGCTCTACAAACACATTCTGAAACAAATACACTCTTCACATGCTGTAACTTTCATGAAAAAATAACTTACACGAAAACGAAAGTAGAAATGTTCTATCAATACGTTATCGTATAACATTATATTAAAACTAAACAAACAAAATCCCCTAAATTAATATCACCTTTGAGATTCTTGATAATGCACTACGTTCTTTTGCTTAATCTAATCAGTTCCTGCTGACTGCATGGATAATCCGTTTATTTTGCGACTTTAAAACCCATGATTTAACAACAAACAAGATCGGAACTACTTTTTCAGTTTTTGGTGCGTTCAGTTTCGTGTTCATTTCTATTTCAACTCTTGGTGTTTTGATGAATAACAATAAGTTAACACCGTCTTAAACAGCTGAGTTTTTATTATAACATAGGCCTATTGGTGGGTATGTATGGTTAAACATTTTTTCTCTCCTGATTTAATATGAGGAATGTAGAAAATTCTCGGGCGGTAACTAGTGAAATCGTGCCTCTGAACATATGATGGCATTCCAAGATTTCTGCATTTGATATATTTTTATATTTACATGTATTTTACACAAGTTGCTTTAAAAGAAATAGTTATTTTTGCCGTTTTTTTCTTGCAGTGGAATATTTTACATAAGAACAGTTAAGCTTTTGGTACGTTTTCGCATTTGGATGAAATTCTATTTGATTATAATTCCCCTAGACGCCGTTTGACCCAGTTAATTAAAAAAAAAAAACCAAAAAAACTGAGAGGTAAGCTTTGCCTTCATCATACGTAAATATGCTCTTGAGTGTTTGATTATAGAAATACCGTTGTTTTTCTTTTTTTTTTCTTTTTTTTTTTTATAAAAAGCACACAATTTATTCCTGAGGATTGATCAATATTTATTTATTTTTGTTCTTTAAAAAGTATGCTACTGACATTTGAGATAGAGACACTTTAGACAGTAATATACAGAGGAGGGGACTCTCCTTAAACGAAAACAAGTGCCTCTGATGATGTTTTTTTCGGAAGCATAATCATCAAAACATCCACTGTCGAACAGTTGAAGGATTTCTTTGAATTATAAATCGAGTTGCACGACAGTGTTCGTATTCTCTACATGATATTTGCAGCAAAAATCGAGGCATCAAGCATTACGCCAGCGTTGTAACTGTTTAAAAATCCGTAAATAGAAAAAGATATTGAGACATGCTGGAATTCCATTCATCTCTTTCGACACCCGAGTCTTTTAGAAAACTATTTTGTACATCATATTGGCGATGACGCGCTTTTATTGTCTAATAGAAACAAATTAAGACAAGATTGCTACTACAAATCCTGAAGATGTCTGAGTTTGGCTCTCGATCTCTAGAGAGTTTGATACAGGGTCTGTCCGCAAATGAAAAGTTTCTAAATACTTACGCTTGGCGCAGCTAAGACCATTCGATTGCCAAGACAGATTTTTGTCCATTAATTAAATTAAATGAAAATTAGTGAAAACTACCATAATCGTAATAAAGATTGGCAGAGCATTTTGATGCATGGTTCTGTATTTGCAGACATGGCGACAGTAGTGAATATTGCCTTGCGTGTGTTGTCATGGATTGTGACGTTTATGTTTCTGATGGCCAGCCTCATCAAAGTCTGCCCATTCATCCCGCACATGCACGCGGAAATGGTTTGTTTCTTTGGTTGTTTGGGGATAAATTTAATTGAATGAAATGTTATAGTTATCAATTTTGCATTTTTTTAAAAATCAATTTTACATTTTTAAGAATGAAATGAAGTAAAGAGATAATAACAAATTGAAAAACGGTTATACATGTATAATATTGAATTTAGAGATTGTATTCTCTCTCGGACAATACTGACTTTAAGAAGAGCAACTGTATATGCAATGCTTAATATCTACTGAGTAGACCTTAGCTGAAAAAAATTATCCTAATTATTATTTTTAATTTTGGGCATTGTTATTTTAGGCCAAGGAATTTGTGAAGTTGGCTGAGGTATGCCCTACTGCCTGGTTCGGTTACATCCCTCCTTCCTACATCTACATGGTGACTGTAGGAGCCTGGGAATTGTTCTGTGTCGTCGGACTGTTCACTACGGGACTGCGGAAAACGTGCTATGCTATACTCACCGTAATAATGATAGGAGCTATATACTCTCATGCGGCCCTCAACGATTACAAAGGACTGCCTGTACCAACGTTTATGTTAGTGGCGTGTTCTGTTTTGTTTTTATCATCTTCATCCCAGCCAGAGAAAATGAAAAGAAATTAAGAAGGACAATAGCCCGGAAAAAAAGATGTTCTACAGTGCCGTGGCTGAGGCTTTAGAAGCTGCTGTCGTTGTTTGATTTACACCATCTGATGAAAATGATGTCGAATTTTGACTAGGTATATCAATATATGGCAAATACTCAACTGTAGTGTATAGGACTGTAAATGTATAAACTTTTAAAGATAGATTTTTTGCATATTTTAGCAAAGGTAGAATAGTTTACCTAACATTAAACGTGTAAAATGAATACAAATAAAATTATTTTATCCAACAGAGACAAGGAGTCAATCCAATTGTTTAAGGTGACATTTAAGTACCAGGTATTTAACAGAAACATTTCTTAAAATAAAAAGATCATGAAAGGTGAAGATCTCATGAGAAAAAAAATGTAAACAGGGCATAAACACAAAGTACTTGGAATTCAGAGGTGGGATTAGATGTCTAGGAGAAGTAAGTATCCCCTGTTGGTCGGTCACACTCTCAGTGAGCCTTTTATATTGATCAAGTACATGCAGACGGAGCATTCTGTTGTCAAATTAAGTATAAAGACAAAAGTTAAACAGTTGGTATGAAACAAGTCAGCCAAAATACAACCCAGTATATGTAAGGTCATTAAAACAACTATAGAATTTACAAAATGTATGAAGACTTTAAACGGGGTTGTTGAAATCCCTGTGACATCAACCTATGTGTTAGTAGCCTGCATCGGTTTAAAAATTCATCGTACTTATAGTGCATGCTACTCAGTAGCCGATAATTAGGGAGACATTTATAAGCAGCATATGCAGGTGAAAGCAGAATATTTGGTACATAGTACTAACATTTGGCATAATGTCACGAGAGCTTAGTCGGTCGGGTCCGTGTGTGTTATATGAATGAGCTGAACTGCAAATTACCTTATGTTATCGTAGAGATGGTCACTTACGCTTTCTTCCATGATCCCCCTCTCCCTCTTCTCCCCCCTTTCACTAATACCCACTTAGTCTTGTAAAATCTGATTGTCGTATCCAACTTTCATTTATAACTACAACATGACTAAACATTTGCCAACCTATTGGAGCGAATTTGGAGAAAGGGGATAGACATTAAGCCAAATATAGTACACAAAAGAAAGAACCAAAGATCAGTGACTTTTCTGAAATGCAGAGTCTTCCTGTTTTCTGACTTATCGAGACATATATATCCCATCTCTTTATTTCATAACAGCTTGACACAATGGTCTATAATGGTAGTGGCAATATGAACTAAACACGATTGGGTTATCACGTCTTGAAAAATGCAGTGTTGCGCATGTGTTATCCGAATAACGATCTCCATTGTGAGTCACTTGGGGAACCGGGCGACCAGACGTCTTCCAAACAAAGTTTCCGGTGTGGTTTGGATCAACAGCTCCGATGAGAACATAATTATCGTCAACTATGCAAGAAAAGATAAACAAGTAAAAATAATGTACACATATGTTAACAATTAAGTCTACAATTTCACATAGAAGGGGTTTTGCATCTGAATATAACAATAATTGAAATACAGCATAAAAAAATACATTGAATGTACTTACCGACACCTCGGAGATCCATTACGTCATGAACTGTTAAATCCTCTGCCAACTTAGAACAGTGGAACGCACAGAAAGCCTAAAATTAAAATTTTAACTGATATTTTAGAAGGATAGGCACTGAATTTCGAACGATATCTTACAGTTCGGTAGTTACTTTTACGTTTTCGTAGAATACTGGCTAGTTTTGTAATGCTACTAAAACGAAATTAGAATCAAAATCAGTTATCCCATTCTGTTTACCAGCTGGAAGCTTAGAAATAAGTACCTCCTGTTACTTCACCCTTTCGATCATCAGAAATCACGTGATAACTGGGGACATGCAGGTAGCGACATGAAGTAGATGCCAATGCCAGATCCAAGTCCGGATCAAAACGGTTGAGCAACCATACATCGTTAAACCCACATCTGCTGCAGAAACGACTACAAGGAACTATATTTGACCTAACAGATGGATTGAAATAGACCATACGGATAAACTTGCCGAGGAAGCACAAGAAGCCGCTGAAAGAGGGACATGAAAACTGTTTACCAGTGATCATGGTCCCAACCGAGACCTCCCTGTAAAAGCAGAAGACGATTTAGCAATGACAGAGGAAATGACAAAATTAGAGAGGAGGAAAGAATATTTTAAGAAGATTTTGGACCGATCAGATCTATCAATACTTCCTGAGAATGATGAGACAAAAACAGACCTCTAGATAGAAATGGGCTTTTAAGTCCCAGGAGAGGATGATGTATATTCCGAGATGCCCTAAATATTGTAGCGCATCCTCTGATACATGGCTTTAAGAGGATATTCCAGATAATTGGAAGAAAGGAGACATAATCAAACTGGCCAAGAATGGTGACCTTGGAGATTGCAACAACTGGTGTTGGGTTACATTTTTCTCTCTCTTACCTGCTAGGTCTTCAATCACATCATACTACAACGTATATTAGTGGCCGTGGAAGACATACTTCTTCAGGAGCAGGCCAGATTCATTTAGAGGAAATCCTGTATTGACCATATATTTGTACTAATGCAGATACTGGAGCAGTCATATGAGTAAAACAACACTCTATGCTGTATTTGTAGATTTTGAAAAGACTTTTCATAGCTACACCGTAATTCTATCTGGAAGATCCTGCGTCACCACGACACCCTACAGAAACTGGTTTGTATCATCCAGTCCCTCTACGACACTCTGAGTGCCGAGTGGTAAATAACCATCAGGTCACAGAGTCCTTTGCAGTGAATACAAGAGTAAAACAAGGATGTATTCTGTCGCATGTGCTATCGGGACATGAAGAACATCACACAGGAGAAAAGACAGGAATGCAGTGGACAATGACCTAAATACTACCGAACCTGGATTGTGCTGATGACCTTGGCTTGCTATCAAACAGACACTAGGATATCTAGCAGAAGACAGAGTACTTTAGTGTAACAGCTAACAAATTCGGATGGAAGATCAACACCAAAAAGTACATGTACAGTTTTTACTAGTAAAAACGACTAACAGAAATTTAACATTGATCAACATTGAACAACATAAAGGATGTTGAGGTGTTCACATACCTGGTAGCAAAGTCACCACAACGGGCGACTATAACAAGAAAATAAAACTTGGATCTGCAAAGCAAATCAGTCTCTTGCAATGTTGAAATCCCTACGAAGATCCACAACACTCATCATGCAACCCTGATCAAGATCTTCAAGTGCAATATCCTCAGTGTCCTCCTGTATGAATCAGTGCTGAAAAATCTCTTTTGCGATTATAAGGAAGCACAAAGTCTTCTAAACCAAATCCCTCAAACGCATTCTTTTAAAAGATCTTTTGGCCCAAAACCATCTCTAATGAAGAGCAATTAATAGAACTGTATTGGCAACAATATTACTGGTGATGGCTTGGTTAAGTCCTACGCATGCCTCTCTCCCAAACCCACTGCGTAGTGTTGCCAATTGATGGGCTTCCCAAGGAAAAAGGAATAAAGTCCGGCCAAAGTAGACCTGGAGACAAACTGTCCTCAAAGACCAGAAATCAAGAGCATAAGACTGACCATGGAGACAGCCCACCGAGTATCAGATGGAAACCAATTGAAGCCGCCTCAAACAACTGGCGACGCAGAGAGGATTGAGTGGGTGGGTAAGTAGCGACATCAGAGCTCTTATTCATAAGCAGACTGAAGTCGAGAGGTGTCAGTTTGCTTTCAGCTAAGGTGCGACATGTTATCTTGCTTAACAATTTTTTTTGTGCCTGTATAAGGCTTTTAAGACTTTGTTGTACTACTCAGCAAGTTGGTGTTTTACGTTGCTAGAAAGCACATTCACTTCAAGACAGAATTGGATATTGCAAATATTACTTATTTAGACTCTTTGACTTTAATATGTATTTGATTTATTCATGTAATTTTTAAGGCAGAACAACGGAATCTTTGAACCCAGGTATGTTACACTACATATATCTGAAGTGTATGTAACAATTTGGTATAAAATGGTATACTATCCTTATCCGGTAAATCTAACAAACCTGAGCCTCTGTAAAGTTGTACCTCTCATCCCCCACCAGGTAACATCGTCCAGCATTGAGCTCAAAACCCACTGGACAGTGGTGGTCCTCCGACAGATACAAACAACCTGAAACGAAGTATAATGGTCACATATTATACTTTACAGCAAGTGGAAGCGACAAGTACGAACAAAATGGTCACTTTTATATTAGCAGCAAATGGAAGCGACAAGTACAAGCAACCTGAAAGTAAGAACAAAAATGGTTACTTATATTAGCAGCAATTAGAAGCATTTTTTCTACCCACAATTTCTAAAGGCAGTTCGGGTATATTGTTTACTAAATATATCCTGACGCGTCCGTCAGACTGTCACAATATCTTTTTCCTCGAAGTTCTCTGTAACATTTAAGGCAGTGGCCAGTTCATTTATAAAGTTAAAAAGTCTTATTTGTAATTGCACAAGGTTTTGGAGTTTCTTTTGTATCCAAAGTGTTGTTTGGGGGTTTGAAAATGTGCGGCTTGGTACACGGAAGGAATTAAAACACCGGCATACTTAGAAAGCTGGATGTATACTAGTACTCAAATATATGTCAAAGTCTTCATGTGTAACACAAAGATCTGTACATCGATATTTTTGTCATGCACTATTACAAAGACTGTATTAAAATTTCTTGGACTATTTTAGATATTTCGATCAGTAATGTTATCACCTGATAAGCCGGTGGCTGGTGTGGGGTGGACCAGAGCGTGGTGGTTACACAGAGGCCCCTCACAACAGTCGCCATTCAGGGACAACTCCAGCGGATCACTCCGCCGACCAAATATATGACCAGCCTGGTTATGGAAACTCGAACACACCTGTCAAGAAATCGGTTTCATATTGGAGATTCAAGTATGAATTAACAAAAGAATTAATCATCACAAACACGTACAAAGTACTTTACACTTAAAGGACTTTAGTTTTGAAGGCAAGACAAATTCATGATCAAATGAAATTCAATGGTACTTGTACTGTAAAACTGACTTTTTGAGATAATGACACTTGAACGCGAATGCTTTCTTTAGTATAGTTATATACTTATTGACGATCAGGACTTTTATGGAAAACACCCTTTTAACGATAGAGCCATCAATGTTCGTAAAGATTATTTACATTAATTATGTAAAGCTTAATTACATTTTCGTGAACACATCCGAGTTTATATCCATGTTCTCCGGCGGAAGTTAGAGTTTCCAGAGTGTAGCATTTCTGTGAGTAAAACATTTATAATTTTAAAATTTATTGAATTACTTTTGAATGTATAAATCAGATTGGTGGTATGCAACGAAATAAATACCTCTCCTGGAAGACAGCCGACCATGTTGTTGCACGTCTCTGTCTTAGTCACGTGACTACACGAATAACAGCCAACTGTTTAATGAAGAATTGGAAGCATATCACATAAGAGTGTCATAAATTACGAATGAAAGAAATTGCCAGTTGGAACCATAAGCTTATAGTAGTTAATTCCTTAAGCTTATAATAACAAAAAATTCTTCATGATTACCGGTATGTCCTTAACGCAAGAATTTAGGAGCTTTGGGCAAAATTACTAAAACGTTACACGTTATACAATTACTATTTTATCTAACAAAAATAAAGCAAATACATATTTGTAAACAGTAAATTTTCATCATTATTTTCATCTTCAAAACATATGATATAGATATTTATGTTGAATATTTAAAACATCAATTACCGCAGTTTCCACAGGTTCTTGCACAGGCTTTGGCCATACAAGGGTCATTACACATACCCTGTTTGATTTTACTGAGTCTTAGACACGCTGCAGAGTCTATATCAGTGCATATCGCTGAAACAAACAAGCAAAGCAGCAAATAATATTTGACGACAATCTATCTGCTCAAGGATTCTACTTCCTAATTTTACCTTTCCTCAAACTGTTTTGATCTCAGTTCTTTTTTTCAAAAAATAAACCACGTAAAGTTAATATCGATGAAATGTTGAAATCCTGAAACACTTACAACTCGCATTGTTTGTAGCAATTTGTCGACGTGTTTTTGTGTCCCTCTTTTGCATGTGAGTGTTGCACAAATCCGTGTCGCAGCACTTGCCGTTCAGTGTCGCTCTTTTGTCTGGTTCTTCACGTCCTATCACTACCAGAGAAGTGTCGTATCCAAAATTATTTCTACACACCTGAAAACAAAATTGTTTTATTTTTTATTATAACTTTAAGGGCAAAATATTTGCAGCGAAACAAAACCATGCAAAAATTACATGGAACTATGTTTAATTGCAGAACACATTTCGCAAAAAAGGGCAATGTCTTGAATTGGCAAAACATACCCTGTTTGATTTTACTGAGTCTTAGACACGCTGCAGAATCTATATCAGTGCATATCGCTGAAATAAACAAGCAAAGCAGCAAATAATATATGACGACAATCTATCTGCTCAAGGATTCTACTTCCTGATTTTACCTTTCCTCAAACTTTTTAGACTGATTTTCACTTTTTTTTTTAAAAAAGAAAAATAATAAATTTAACATTTTTTTAATAAACCACGTAATATATATATATATATTTATATGAAATGTTGAAATCCTGCAAACACTTACAACATCGCATTGTTTGCTACAAAAAGCAATTTGTCGACTTAAATAATGTTTTTGTGTAAATATTTTTAATGCATGTGTAAGTACCTGTTGTTACATAATCCGTGTCGCAGCACTTGCCGTAAAATTTCAGTGTATGCATCTATTTGTTTATGGTATCTTCAAATGCCTATCACTACGGGTTTATTTAGAGAAGTGTTTATCCAAAATTGTTTCTACACACCTGAAAACAAAATTGTTTTAGTCTTTATTATAACTTTACAAAGGCAAAATATTTGCAGCGAAACAAAACCATGCAATAAATTACATGGAACTATGTTTAATTGCAGAACACATTTCGCAAAAAGGGCAATGTATTGAATTGGCAAAAGGGTTATGTGTAGTACTTAATAGGTGTCGTGAGTTGACTTACGTCAGATGCTGCACATCCAAGTTTGTATACAAGAGAGAAGTCTGCTCCATATGATTCGGATATAACGCATTTCTGTAAGCATGCAATATGAAATATATCTGGGACCTTACAATCGTCACACACATTCTGCTGATAGGCGGTACAACTTGTGTGTCAAACTGAATAATAAGCAAACAAACTGCTTTTTGATAGTCCTACATTGAATATAATTGACTATTTTCCACTATTTTCTCAAAATTTTTCATTTAAAAGAAATACCAATGTAATTCATAAATTTAACATTTAAATAGTTATATATATATATATATATATATATCTGAAATATATACATACATGGTCTAGACTTGGACAGTACCTCGTTGCGTTGCAATCATTCACTGACGTCACGCCATCACAGTCATAACATCTCAATGCTACAAAAACCTTGTCAGTTATGTTTCCGGGACTTAAATAATGTCTTATTCCATATAAATATTTTTAATAAACTATCAAATTTAAGATATCTCAGTTTAGGTTATATAATCTCACCGAGGTATGTGTATGATTATGTAAACCACAATATGAGAAATTCAATACAGTAAAATTTCAAATTATAAAATTTAAAATATGCATCATATTTGCTTATGTATACGTATATCTTATTCAAATACAACTGACAATTGACAAGCTCTCTCGGGTTTATTTATGCAATATAAGCTTGAAATTTAATGGTTTAAAATACGTTTTGAAATATAAATTCTATTTTTTGCCATGAAATTGAATTAAGTGAATCTCATGAATTTTCATGTATTTTAAACTTTCACACACTCGAATGTGTACACAAAGGAAAGTTTCAAAGGTTTCGGACTAAACAAAATTAATGAAACGTCATGTGAGGAAAAAAATATATTAAGGTCAATTATTATGTAATATAATTTTGATACCTGGTAAATATTTCTGAAACGAAACCTGTATGATGCATTTCTTATGATATGCAGGTTCAAACAGTATCAATATATTGCGCGCAACATATGCTTGTGGAAGAGAATTGATTTTTATATTTGAAATGTAGCGTATGGTGTACATTTTATGTATTTCTAACTGACATTTTTTTTTAATTTAACATGAATTGCAACGGAAACAAAATTATGTACAATCCAATTGACAATGATTTTATTATGCACCCCAATCCTGTAAATGTTTAAAACTGTTAACACATGCTAGAAAATTTATTTCTAAGTGTCTTAAATTCATCTTTGGCAACCTTTTTGCAGTTTGTTACTTTTCATGTGCGACTTTTCGTCAATATTAATTGAATTGTTGTTATAATTTAAAACAAGGTATGCAAATGCTTTTAATTTTTAAAAAAAAAAACCAAAAAAAAAAAAAAAAAAAAAGAAAAGAAAAAGAAACAAAACAAATAAACCCAGAACACAAGACGGTTACGTACATTTCAAATACTGAATACTCAGTTTTGTTTGAATCATTGCATTTTGGGTTATATTTTTCCAGATCTACTGAAAAGCACGTATGTTTGTGTTTTGAAAAACGATGTTGCAACATACTAAATGAAATTGTTAACAAGACTGTCAATGGATATATTGAATAGATTTTGTTAAGTTTCAATGGCCAAACACGAACATTTATTTTAAAAATACATTGACTAAATATTTTTTTGTCTGTAACCTTGCACACAGTTAGAAGTAACTAGGCTACATGTCAATTTCAGCGAAACAGCACAAAAGAATGGTTATGAACTGTACAATAATATGTGAAATGAACGTTACCAGTGACGTGACATTTTTTTGATTATAATTTGTTACATTTTTTCTTATATTACTGCATTAAAACGCTTCATTGATATGATTTTTATGTCAAAAATTGCTTTTTTTTAATATTTTCTTAACAATTTACATATTATTACAAGCTTGAAATGAACAATATTTAATCGTGTCTTTATAGTGGTGATTGTGACATATAACACAATGTGATTACATGAATCTTTTTTGGAATAAACTGAAACAAAACGAACAATTTTTAGATGAATTTTAAGCTTTTTATTAAACAGAAATATATTTGAAATGTATCCTTTAAATTTTGGATATATGTTAAAAAAGAAAATCAAAATAGAATTTTACTACATATAATTTTTCAGTATCTATTAAAAATGACAAGAGAATTCACTCTTAACAAAACAGAGAGAAGAATTTAAAGCATATATTTAAAAAAATTTTTTACACATCTGGACAAAAAGTAACCTTTGTTTTTTAAAGGAAAAATCAAACACACATCGTATGCCGAGAAAATATGTTGATGACAGAGTTGGTAGGATGTGCTGGTGTTAAGATGAGATATTCCAATTGTGATTTTAATGACTACATTTTTTTTTTACATATTTTTTTGGACATTGAAGAAAAAGTAACGTACATTTCAAGCTACATTTCTGAATAAAATTACCCTCTACTTTATCGTCTTGTCATTATTTCATGTATTATAATTTGATGAAAAAAATCTGGAAACAAAATCTTCAGATACTTTCTTTCAAAGGTAATTGATAGAAAAATTGTTTTCTTGAACTTCATTTTTTAAAAAATCAGAGAGGCATGTGTGCCCTTATATTGAGAATGGGTGGATATGATCTTTTTATGAATTAAAAGACACTAACCTTAAGTATTATTTTAATAAAAACTTGAATTTTCTTCCGCAGAAACGACATTATTCACTTAACGACTGGCCAACATCTAGGACGAAAAACTTTTGTTTTTATGTTTAAATTTGTTATACATATATAAATTATGGTAGTTTTGTATTTGAACAGAAAACGAATTTAAGATCTAATTTAAGGGTACTGCGTTTTGGTTTTATATTAATATATGTTTATATGTAACCATGATTACTTACCTAACACAATGACATACATTTTGTATGGATGGACAAATACAGTCCTGGTGAGTTGGACTGTCATATATAAGACAGGTTAAGTATAAATAAAGATTATACAATCTGGCTTTATCTTTGATCTACTTAACAATTAGAAGAGAAGAATGTTATAAAATTATGTGAATCACTGTTTGTAGCTAACAAAGATTCATATACATTTTATATTTACAAATATGTCGAAATCCTCATAATATAATGCACAGTTTCCTCAAGAAAGGCCTTAGATTTGGCGACACTTACATATGAAGAAATCATAAGTGCAAAAAATCATGAATTCTTAAAAAAGCCCACTACAACTAAGATAATTGCACTGTAATTAATACATGCCTTACATATCTCTCGACATGAAATTTATTACTAGTTTAATGTAATTTTTCTGAAATCTATGCCGTGGAATACGATTACACTTCACTTTCAGAAATGACATGATTATAGTCTGTGATATAGTAAAATATCAACATTAATCTAGGTCATATATTCTGACCTCTTTCATGATATAGTCAAAATATCAACACCAGGCCTATATTCTGATCTCTTTCATGTGTGTTACCAAATGTTTTGTTAATCAATAATAATAATGTCTTTATCAGATTTTTTAAAAAAGGGTTTTCATTTGGAACGAAATAAAATGAAATTCAATTCAACATAAAATACGGATACATGGAGAAGACGACCAGTATTCAAGCTCATAGTCCAATAAACAATACCAAATTGGAACTGAGCAAAAGAATCAGGTGTGATCAGATGCCATAGAGGAGTGAGCATCCCCTGCCAACCGGTCACACCTGCCCTGTGCTCCGTCGGAAAAATCCGTCGACACTTTTGTGTGTTCAAATTTCCTTAATTAGTATGAAAAAGGCCAGTCAGCATTTGATTTAATGATAACTTGTATATGCTGACAAGGTCATTGTATCGATCATAGAACTTACCAAATGATGACTTTAAACGAGACTGCTGATGGTCTTGTTTCGGCACTTTGTTAATAATTTAGCTCTTTTATAAATTGTTCATGCGAAAAGCATGCTCTTGCGCAACGAATCAAGTGAGAGATAAAGCCCGCATGCAGGTGGTGAAAGTATATTGCTGATAAGTAATGGAAGCTGACCATTTAAAAGTTAAAATCATCAAGTTTATCATAATACTTGGTAGTTAGTTAACCATTAATGTCTTTTTCAAGAAAATATCTAAATATAAGGCCACACCAATAAATTTTCTTGTTCGTCGGACCCGCCCGCTCGTATTTAAACAACGCAATACAAATAATATTAATTTAAATTTCCCGCACCATAAAAATTATGGGCTATTTTCTGTTCCATTTCCGCTCTATTAATCGTTTGTTTAATCTGCTAACTCTGCAAATCAGATAAAATATAATTTTCCGCTCAAATTTTTTCACGCTACGCCTAAAAATTTTACCTTCAAAAAAGTAATAATATTATTATTTAACCGCTTGCCCCCTCGTACTTTTTTCCATCATAAATATCCGACGAACAAGAAATTAAATTGGTGTGGCCTAAAGCAGATGTAGGAGACTCTGTGGTATCTTTTATTTCAAGCATTCCATTTGACAACACTTCTGAGTTCAATTTATACGGGGATGAAAAGTTTCAAACGTTGCAGAGAAATATGTATGAACTTTCATTTATACATTTATTTCTGATATATTGCAACTGTTCTTCTCTGTATAAAGCAATATGCTATTTAATAGTATTAAGTAATCAGTGATATTAGTAATACCAAAATATAAAAACAAAATTATAAATCAAGCCTGTACGTTTTAGTAAAGCCCATGTTATCATCATTAGTAAATAAATATTGTTGACAGATATAAGTGGGATACGTACTTAGCAAAACAATATCGAGGTGATATTGAGAAGGAATCATACACTTACATGCAAAAAGCCTTTGGTAAATAATTTTTGTCTATAAATTGAATTAAATGCTCTTTTAAGTTTCATAGTTAATCAAAGTATCCATGTATGTAATAAGTACTGTAAACTATATAAAATTTTCGTTCTGGGTATTCGTTTATTTATTTTTTACACCAATCACGGTGTATAGATTTCCGAATTTTCGAGAAGTATTGTAACGTTTATTACATGGGTTATACACAAAGTGTCTGCATTTATTGCGGTTTTTTGAAAACATAAATGATACTTTCCCGAACCCAGTAAGTGTAATATGGAGAAAAAAAAAACAATAATCAAGTTTGTCCATTGAAATTATATTACAAATTTGGAGCAAAGCAAACACGTTTTCAAATGCCATGAATGAGTAAAAAATCTCCTATAGATCGGTTACAACTATGTTTGCTTCTTGTCATGATCAGACTATTGGAAAATTCAAAATTACTTAAATGAAATAAATAGAGATAACGAACAGTATTGAAGCTCAAAAGTCCATGAAACAATGTACAGTTATTGACTGGGTATGAGGGCAACATATGATTTGTTGGACCTGAAGGTGAAAATGT